>NC_057710.1:153345667-153400396 GCF_004010195.1 Chiloscyllium plagiosum | reverse complement strand
GTTTCCGCTGATGGGTGAGTACCGAACCAGAGGACACAGCTTAAGAATACGGGGTAGACCATTTAGGACCGAGATGAGGAGAAACTTCTTCACCCAGAGAGTGGTGGGTGTGTGGAATGCTCTGCCCCAGAGGGCAGTGGAGGCCCAGTCTCTGGATTCATTTAAGAAAGAGCTGGATAGAACTCTCAAGGATAGTGGAATCAAGGGTTATGGAGATAAGGCAGGAACAGGATACTGATTAAGGATGATCAGCCATGATCATATTGAATGATGGAGCAGGCTCGAAGGGCAGAATGGACTACTCCTGCACCTATTGTCTATTGTCTGAAGAAATTAGGGATAGGAGGGGATTTGTAGTTGGGGAGAAGTATTTCGTCAGTATGTTTAAAAACGTCTGAACAGCAAAGCATTAGATATCTGAATTTCTGTAGCCTTTCTGGTGTTTGAGTATTACAGTTGGAGCAGGTGAGGGTAAGAAATTGGGCTAGATTTAAGAAAGCTCCCCATGCTGGTCATGGAAATATATTAAGCATGTGATGGCGTCTGCTCATCTTCAAATTGATGGATGTGTGAAAATGCAGGAATTCAAGCCACATTTTAAGTTCCTTGTTTGTACCTTTAGCAATGATGAACATAAACAATGTATCTGTATTGTTGATATCTAGTTAACGATGTCAGAATGTTTCCACTGTAGGCATTTGGATAGTAATTGACTGCAATGAAGAAACCAGCTGTTTACGAAAAGAAATGTATTGGGACAACATTTATTTGGACGACTCCTCCAGGTTCAGCCACACAATTGTACTGGAGAACAATTTAACTCCACTTAAAACTCTGTTTTGCATTTTATGGCTGCTGTCAGAATTGCTGACTATTTCTAGCATTTTTTAAATTTTGTTTTCTGAATCAACAGTTTTATTCTTTTAATGTCACTGTTAGTAACAAAGGCACCTGATACATTTATGAAAATGGACTGATCCCAGAAATTCTGATGGGATAAGGGGCACTGGGAGTATTGGGCTGCTACTACTACTACATTGCTTATAGAGTAGATGGTCCAATAGTATCTAAAGGAAACTCAGTCCCTCTGTGTATAAAATGGTGGCTGTGACAGAAAGGAACATGAATAATTACATAAATGTAATTGTGTGAATAACATCAGTAAAGAATTGGATTTGATTATTTTTCAAAATCATGCAAAAGTATTGTTTATGTTGTACTTCATGTTACTACTAAAATCTGTACTAAAGATTCACTGCAGATTGTTCTTCTAGTTGGTTAGAAGGAAATCAATTACCTTAAGAACTGAAATTACATAATGCAATTATTGTATAACATTTAGCTTTTGATAACTATGAATGCAAAACTCGAGGGTTTAGTATGTCTGGTATTTAAGAAATACCAGACATACTAAACTCTTGAAATTACAGTATTAGAATCAAACACTTTGTGATGCAAATATTTGTTTTAATTTCAGGTGACTTGTGTGTGAAATTTATGACAATAAGTTTTCTTAACTTTTGTGCACTTAAAGTGATCCATGAACAACAGCACTATATTTAAATTATTTTAATTCTACAGGAGGACAGCAAACAGGCCCAGTTTCTAGCCTTGGCTGTGGTGTATTTCATTTCTGTATTGATGGTGTCAAAATATAGGGAAATTCTAGAACCTCAGAAGGACAGAAAACTGTCTCGTAGTCAGTCTGTCAGAAGCACTGAGAATACAGATGGGACTACATCAACCACAGGTTGGATTTATTAATACATCTTGTTGTATACTTTTATATTGTTACAATGTGTGTCCTTGTTTACCATTGTTTCTGTTCCTTATGTAATCATGAGGGGCATGGATAGGGTAAACAGACAAGGTCTTTTCCCTGGGGGGGGGGGGGAGTCCAGACCTAGAGAGCATAGGTTTAGGGTGAGAGGAGAAAAATATAAAAGAGACCTAAGGGGCAACTTTTTCACGCAGAGGGTAGTGCATGTGTGGAATGCCAGAGGAAGTGGTAGAGACTGGTATAATTGCAACATTTTAAAAGGCATCTGGATGGCTATATGAATATGAAGGGTTTGGAGGGATATGGGCCGGGTCCTGGCAGATGGGACTAGATTGGGTTGGGATATCTGGTCAGCATGGATGGGGTGGGCTGAATAAAGGGTCTGTTTCTGTGATGTACATCTCTCTGACTCTGTGACTCTAAATGCTACTTTAAGGGAAATTACAGTGAATTATAGATTCCCATAGGGTTTGATGCTAAAGCCAGAGGTAAATTTTCACACAGAGGGTAGTGTGTATATGGAATGAGCTGCCAGAGGAAGTGGTTGAGACGAGTGCAATTGCAGCATTTAAAAGGCATTTGGACAGGTATATGGATCGGAAAGGTTTAGAGGGATATGGGCCAAGAAGAGGCAAATGAGACTTGTTCAGTTTAGGTAACCACTTTGGACCGATTGGTCTGTTTTCATGCTGTATGACTCTATGACATTCCTTTGGAGCTCTTCTGGCCCAGAAGAACTAACATACATGTTACAGTACTATACCATATGTACAGTTGGTTCTGCTACAATGTACATTTCTTCAATGCGAATTGGCTGTAATGCAATTGAATTTAGAACATTATTTGTAAATGCGAACTTTCATTACCTATGTTGGGTATAATGTGATTCTGGTCCTATTAGTTTAAATGGTGCTGCTATTGTGTGATTTTCTTAACATGGGATTGCACAGGAATGGAACTATCGCATTCTATCAGAACAGACTGTAGCACTGTGCCTTCCTAGCTGAAATGAATTACAATATAAAATAAATCACTGACTGTTAGATAAATTTACATCCAGTTGAAAAATTTAACCCGGGATTAAGAACACAGCATTACTCAATTTGTTACTGAAGTTGCAGCCCTGAACCAACGGTATTCAGTGATTCACCAATGCTAATTAATATCAACATGTGTAGCATTATTTATACAATCATGTGCATTATAATTACTGGGGTTCCCATTCTGCTGTAGAAATATTTAGTTGACAATGTACCAAAAATAACTGATTTTTTGATCCCATGTGGGATATCTTCATTGATCCTTCTGAATGAACCCTGAGCAATTTTAATTTCTGGATCTAAATTGAGTTTATATGTACTGTTTCTGCCCAAAACCAGCAGGAATAATATTAAAACCAGAATTCAGCCTGGGTCTTTGACATTAACCTGCATGTGTGTATCTAATGATGAGTAAATTAAGATCAGGAGTTGCTGTCAGAATCATCTGATGTCAAGACTTACATGGGTAAAATGATGACACACTGTGTAAAACTGGAGCTATCAGTTTAAATCAAAGAAATAGGCTCTATCCCCTTACTGCCTCTCCACCTCCCCCCACCCCCCCCCACCCCCAAATAAAAAAAGTGCAACTGAAATACTATTAACAGGTCTACATTAAATAAGCATTACCTGTTGTTATGACACATGGACAGCAGTCCAAACCAAATTAGCCTCCTTAATCATGGATTTGCAACACAGTAAAATTAAAACATTCAGTGACACTCCAAATCACAAAATTGTTTCTGAACAGACTTTGCAAATAATAGATATTAGGCATCCGTAAGAATGAAGCAGAGAAGTATATTGATAGAATTTCCATGCTACTGGACATACAGCTGAAGATATGACTGCCAATATTGGGTTAATTAAATTGGGTGGAGGGAAGGTGCGAAAGGTAAATTTAAATGAGTGCAGAGATTTTGGAAAGTTGAGGCAGGAGGAAATTTTAGACACAGAAGCTAGGCCATGACTGAATACAAAAACAGGGATAGTTTGAAAGCCGATATGGAATCCACGTAGGCTAGCTCATGTGGTAATAGAGGAACATCACTTCATGTAAGATAATACACAGGCAGCAGAAGTTTGGATTATCTAATTTTTAAAGAGTGTAGAATGAGTGTGATCAACCAGGATTACATTGGAATAGTCAAGTTAGAGTAATGGAAACGTGAATAAGAGTTTCAGCAGCAATTGAATTGAGGTGACGTTGACCGATTTTACAGAGTTAGAGATAGGCAGTGGTAATGATGTCATGAATGAGAGATCAGAAACTCAGTTGGGTATCAACAGTCATCACCAGGATGTTAACCACTCATTTTGCAGTGCTTGTCTGCTGGAGACTGGGGTTGGGTAGTGGTTGTGTGGTCAAAATCAAAGTCATGTTGAATTTAAAAAAAAGAAAATGCTGGATCAGGCAGATTCTGATATAGTGTCTTTTTTAAAAAAAAACCTTTAAATTAAAATATTGGTTGAAACATTAATTTCCAAATCATATATAATATATTATGTAATAAACTATTTGTGTTATGTAGCAAATCATCACCATATTTAAGTTGATTTTTAAAATCTGTTTCTCTGCTGATGTACAGAAGGTTCATCAGCCACAGCTGTTCCAATGGCAAGTGATGCCCCACATGCTCCAATTCGAAGAGACTCTGGTATCGGAGAAGACCAGGCTTTAAGTTCATTCACTGAGTTGGCAGCTGGGAATGAGACAATGTCTGAGATTGTCAGTACTGGTCCGGATGCAATGAGTGAACTATTGTCAACCCTTTCCTCAGAGGTGAAAAAATCACAGTCACAGGAAAGTAAAGATGAAATTGGAAGTGATTCTGAAAGCAAGACTACATGTTCTATACCATCTGGGTCCCAAAGCAAAAATGTCAATGTGAAGGAAATCCTACGAAGTCTGGTGAACACACCTGCAGATAGCCTTGAAGCAGATATGACATTAATAGGGCCAACCTTTTTAGGAGTTATTGGAGATGCAGCAGGAGAATCATCTGTACAATTTCGTTCTTTTGACAGGTAAATATACAGATTTCCCACTTCTTATATCTTAATTTTTCACTGAAGATAAATTTATATTCCTGACTACATTTTTGCTTATTGTGCATGCGCAAACGGTTTTAAGGATCCTGATCTTGGCAGTGTCATTGTAGTGTAGTGGTATTTGATTCATGTCTTTCAATAGTGGTTTAATGTATTCCAGTTTTTCCACTTTGTGCACACCGGGTTGATTAGTGCAACCAGACCAATCTGCACTGTAAATGAAGGAAGAAAGAAACAAGAGCACAAGGATACTTCAGCTCACCTGCACATTGTCCTATTCAAATTTGGGGTCAAAAGTGACTGGCAACAACTTTATTTTGCATTGTGCCCAGTACTTTCATTCACAGTGTACTCCTGTCTCAAACTGAGCTGCAATTCGTTATCTCTGTTTACCACACAGCACTCCCCAAACACCCTCCCATAAGCCTTGTACAGGAATAATGAAAACATAGAAGGATTGGAGCAGCCCACAGTGAGGTACATTACAAAAGTAATAGAGAGGATTTAAAAGTCAGGTGAATTGCAGGGTCAGGTGAATTGGCCATGCTAAATTGCACGTAGTGTTAGGTAACGGGTAAATGTAGGGGTATGGGTGGGTTTCGCTTCGGCGGGTCGGTGTGGACTTGTTGGGCCGAAGGGCCTGTTTCCACACTGTAATGTAATCTAAATCTATGTAATCTAAATCTAAATCTAAGTCAATTTCAATCTATTAGATGAATGAATAAAATGTTATCTCTCCTAGTTTTTTTATGAGTAATACCATAGGACAAAAATCTGTACATGTGATTAAGCATCACAGTCTACTTTCTTACAGGTGCAGAATGTTTAAAATGTTGTATACATCTCAGCAGAAGGCTAAAACTGATAGGCTTACTTCAATTTTCAGAGTTCCTTGATCAAGTAACTAAACTGTGAAAGATACGTACATTTTTTGTTTAACAATAAGATTTGTAACCGTAATGCGATGGAGGACTTCTAGATTTTTGGACAAACTAAGAGAATCCGTGAATGCCCTCCTTAAAGAAGAGAATTTTAAGCAGAGAATTAATATATGTATTTAAATTTATGAAGGGCCTTGGTGGAGTAAAGAAAAGTCTCTATTTTTAAAAGAAAATCTAGATAATTGGCAAAAAGTGTTGCAGGGAATTGAATTTTTTTATGCAGTGTGCTACTTGAAAGTGCATTACTTGAGAGAGTAGTGGAAGGGCGCTGAGTACTAAATTGTAATAATGAATTGGGTATATCATTGAAGAAATAGTCACAGGGCAGTGGTCAGTTTGGGACTAATTGGATAACCAGTGAGCATACTGGACCAAATAAACTACTACTACTTTAACATTTTGTTTCTGTGATGAATTGATCTGTAATGCAGTGGTTAAGGTCCAAATTAGATCACCAATCTTTACGTAGGTAGTATGCTCCAGATGAATTTTAGTCGCTCATGCACCATTTGACCTGAGTGCAATACATTGCTTCTGCTGAACAGCTAAGACACTCAATATTTGAATTGATATGTCTGCACCAATATCTTGTTGAGCTGCCTCACAGGGCCAGGGAACTGGGTTCAATTCCACCCTCAGGCAACTGTTTGTGTGGAGTTTGCACATTTTCCCTGTGTCAGCATGGGTTTCCTCTGGGTGCTCTGGTTTTCTCCTTTGGTCCAAAAATGTGCAGGCTAGGAGGATTAGCCAAGGTTACGAGGATTAATGATGGGAAATGTAGGGGTGGGATGCTCTTTGGACGGTTGGTGTGGACTCAATGGGCTGAATGTCCTGTTTGCACACTGCAGGGATTCATTGATTCTTCCTGCAAAATAGGAATGCTGTAGAATATGCAAAAGTTATTTTGCAATTGCTCACCCTGATAATTAAGTGTGATAGTGTGGGTTTAAGTTTGCATCATAATGTAATTTTGTATGATGAATTACTGTAGTAACAAGTTATGATAAAATAATAGTGTTAAAACTTCTTTTGAGATTTTCTTGAGGATTACATTTTGGTTTTCAGGGGTTTGTAAAGGATACTACATAATGAGAGACTTGGTGCTTGGCAACAGTCAGGAAATTACCAGTTAAGTTCAGTGATAGGATCATGGTCTACAGAGAAATAGGAAGAAATGTCAGAAGTTTTCCGTGGAGCATCAGAGGCTGAGGGGTGACTTTATCGAGGTTTATAAAATCATGACTGGCATGGATAGGATAAATAGACCAACTCTTTTCCCTGGGGTGGGCGAGTCCAGAACTAGAGGGCAGAGGTTTAGGGTGAGGGGAAAGATATAAAAGAGACTTAAGGGGCAAAGTTTTAACAAAGAGGGTGGTGCATGTATTGAATGAGCTGCCAGAGGAAGTGGTGGAGGCTCATACAATTGCACCATTTAAAAGGCATCTGGATGGGTATATAAATAGGAAGGGTTTAGAGGGATATGGGCTGGGTGCTGGCAAATGGGACTAGATTAGATTGGGATATCTGGTCGGCATGGATGGGTTGGGCTGAAGGGTCTGTTTCTGTGCTGTGTACATCTCTATGACTCTAAATATTTTCCTTCTTTGCTTCATATGCTCCGTCTCAGTCTCATTTTTCTCCCCCTGCGCCCACTTCCACCATCCTCGTTTCCAAGTACTAATATAATGAAAACTTAAGGCCTGGAGATCTGAGTTTTTCTGAATCAACTGGACTCCCACCATTGTCTACAGTGGAGTCGCAGGTAGATAGGATAGTGACAAACACATTTGGTATGCTTTCCTTTTGTTTTGTATAGGAGTTGGGAGGTCATTTTGTGGATGTACAGAACATTGGTTAGGCCACTTTTATGTACAATTCTGGTCTCCCTCCTATAGGAAGGATGTTGTGAGACTTGAAAAGGGTTCAGAAAAGATTTATAAGGATGTTGCTAGGATTGGAGGGTTTGAGCTAGAGGGAGAGGCTGAATGAGCTGGGACTGTCTTTATCAATTAATGGTCGGGCCCTGGGAGTGTTGCTGAATAAAGAAACCTAGGGGTGCAGGTACATAGTTCCTTGAGAGTGGAGTCGCAGGTAGACAGGGTTGTGAAGAAAGTATTTGGTATGGTTGCTTTCATTGGTCAGTGCACGGAGTATAGGAATTGGGTTGTGGCTGTTCAGGACATTGGTGAAGCCGCTTTTGGAATGTTGTATATAGTTCTAGTCGCCCTCCTATAGGAAGGAAGTTGTTGAACTTGAGAAGGTGCAAAAGAGATTTACAAGGATCTTGCTGCGACTCGAGGTTTTGAGTTATGCAGAGAGGTCTTTTTTCCCTGGGGCATCAGAAGCTGAGGGGTGACCTTCTAGAGGTTTAGAAATCATGAGGAGCATAGATAGGGTACATAATCTTTTTCCTAGAGTGCAGGAGTCCAAAATTAGAGGCATAGGTTTAAGGTGAGAGGGTAAGAGGAGAATGATTTAAAAAGGACCTGAAGGGTAACTTTTTCATGCAGGGTGGTGCATGTCTGGATTGAGCTGCCAGAGGAAGTGGAGGCAGGTACAATTACAACATTTTAAAAGGCATTTGGATAGCCAGATGAATAATAAGTGTTTCGAGGTATACGGGCCAAATGCTGGCAAATGCACTTGGATCCGATTAGGATATCTGATACAGCTTGGACGAGTTGGACTGAAGGATCTGTTTCCATGCTGTATGACTCCATGACTAAGTGTGTCCCAGATGGTCTAATAATGGTGCCCCAGTCCTGTACAGATTTTTTTTGTTTCTCAGACCTAAGTTTAATGAAAACTTGTCTCCTTGTGTGTAAAGTGTTCAAATATTCAGCAGGAAAAAAGTAATTGCAGAATATTCTAGACTTAGATGTAATCACAATATTATTTGGGATTTCACACCGTCTAATTAATAGGGACGATATCTTCTAATTTTTTGCAAATAATTATTTGCATGAATCACTTATTCCAGAGTAATTATCGGTTTATAATTTGATTGACTAAAATCTCTTGAAACATTTTATTGGTGGTTATGAGCCACTTTTCCAAAAGCCCATTGCTAAAAGACTCAACAACTTTACTCCTGCTAAGGAAACATAATGATAATCTAACTGGGTAAACTACAGATCAATTGAGTTTACAAAATAGACAAAGCTCTTGTGTGCAAGGGCACAGTATTTTCCCCTGCCGTACCTATTTTTGATTTTAAAGGACTGTATTTTGGTTTTTGAGGCTCCTTTCATGTTTTTGTTGCTCATTTATTAGGTGATGCAATCTGAGTGACAACAACTTTGGTGTTTGTGTTGACACACTTGGATTTGCCAGAAGCAGAATTGGAATAATTCACCAATATCCTCAATTATTAGCTCTCCAATGAACTTATTAAGGCTTATTATATTATTACTTGGAAACTTGCATTCTGTCCAAATTAGACTGAACCATGTACAGCTTGAATTTTTATTTGTATTTTTATATTGGGTATGTTAAAATTTGAAGTTTAGTTTCATTTTTGAGTACTAAGAATAGTGATGCATTTTCTGGCAAGTTGTTTATGTTAAGTGAGGCTTTTAATAAAAACAAAACTCGCAAGAAGGTCAGTGAGTGGCTGTTTTCTTTGAGGAAAGCAGATCACTTAGAGAGGAGAAGTTCTATATCATCTGTAGTGCAGTTTAGCAGTCTCCCAAGTGATCATGGCTGAAGAAAATAAGTCCTGATTGAGTGGAAGTTAGGAAGGGAAAAAAGTCTAGAAGCATAAGGTTTTCACATATCAGAGAAACCATCTTATAACACACCTGTTAACTGCATGGGTTTAAAAATAAGTGTTCAGGAGTAAGTGGGGTAAATTTGCAGTTTGTTGTCAGATCTCATGAGGATGCATTAACTAAAGAAAATCAACATTTGGCATTTATTGTTAATGGAATAGAATGTAAGAGCAGTCCTTTACTTGAGGAGGGATGTAGTTGTATTGGAGTAAATTCAGAGGAGGCTCACAAGATTGACTCCAGAGATTGATTTATGAAGAAAGATTGAGCATTTTAGATCCATATTTTCTGGAGTTTAGAAGAATGAGAGTGGGTCAAATTGGAATATACATGATGTTAAAGGTTTTGCCAAAAATACGTGTAGAAGGGATGTTTTCTCATGTGGGGCAATCTAGAGCAAGAGGTCATAGTTTTAGGATAAGAGATAGCAAGTTTAAAACTGAAAAGGGGAGGAATTGCTTCTCTGAAAGGATCATGAGTCTATGGAATTCACTATCCCCAAAGTACAAAGTATTTCCCTATGCTTATACTCTATTCCAATTGCAATTAATGCCAATTATTGATTTTCTTTAGTTACCAAAACTTCATGAGACCTTGACAACAAATTGTTGACTTAGTCCACTTTCTCCTTAACATGTGTTCTTTAAACTCCTTCATTTAACAGATGTATTGTAAGGTTTTTTTCTCTGATACCTGAAAATCTTCTGTTTCTGGACTTTTTATTCTTACTAACTTCTAGTCAACTCAGGGCTTACTTTCTTCAGCCGTGACTGTTTTGGAGACTGCTAAACTGCACTGCAAATAATATATTAAGTAAACTTAAGGAGGGAATGAACAGACTTTTAATTAGTAATGGGTTTGAAGTGATTGTAGAAGCTCTGTGGAGTTATTTTAGGGTTGAAGTGTTATGGAGAGTGGGTATGAAGGAAGAGTTGAGGCTGAGCTGAGATAAGCCAGGATCATATTAAATGGAAGAGCAGGCTTGAGGGGTTGAATTGCCGACTCCTGCTCTTAGTTTTTATGTTCTATAGTAGCATTTAGTGAATGCAGAAGTTTGATGGAAATAAGCCATGTCTAACAGCAGTGCCTACTGAACAAGGAACTTCAAAAGTGCAAGTGGGGTGACCCTTCATAGGGTTGAGAGGTAAGACTGTTGTTGAGGATAAAACGGAATTTTCATTTCTGATATTTGTAACAAGACCTTTGAAGATAGCATTTTACTTGATGCAAAATAGTTTTTTTTCTCTTTTTTGTGTAAAAAGCTTTGATATTCCTTTGCTAAAAGTACTTTAGCAGTCCCAAACCTGGCTTGAGAGGCCATAATTTTATTCTGGAATTTGAATTGTCAGTATCTCCAGTTAATATCATAATTCATAAGGAAGATATTACTGTCCAAGATATGATAATATTAAAATTGGCGCTGCAGGTGCAGATTAACAAGCAAAGTTCTTTTAAAAGTAACTGCATCCAACATATGTGGAAAAGAAACCCAAAACACACCTTTTGCAAACTGATGAGGTCAGACCTAATGCATTTCTATTGTATATGCACATAGCAAGAACATTTTAGCTATGCAGTTACTACATTTTTAAAAAAATGCATCTCCAGTTTAAATGACACATAATAGCATCCACTACATTTTTCTCCATGTAGTATTGTAAAGACCTTAACATTTTTCCTGCATTTTTGAATGTGGACTGAAATGGGAAAAGGACAGATTTGGAAGCCAGCGATTATGGGAAGGATTGCTGCATCTTTTGGAAAGAAAGTTACCTGACACTATTGGTAGTGATTTTTACACTAGTGTTTGTTCAAACAGTGGGGGAAATCTCATTAGAGATGAGCTGGAGTTGACGGATGTGTACAATTGGAGATTTGGCCAGAAACACACTGCCAATTGATCAGGGGAATTGTGACCAGTTGTTCATGACAAAGGCCTTCTGTGTACCAGTAACTGTGATTGTCTCCCTGGTAGCTGAACAATGTGTTGGTGTGAATGCTTGAGCAGAAGCAACTGAACTTCCAAAAAATGAAGGGGCTGCACTTTCTCTGCTGCTTTAAAAAAAATATTCTGGCCTGAAAAAATCCAGTTTATTTCCCTCCTCAGTTGCTGTGCTTGTGGCTTTTAACCAATCTGTCACCCAGTTCCTCTTACAAGTAAGTAAAAATACGTGGAAATGGTAAAGGGTCAACTCCGTGAACCCTGTGAACATTGACCATTGAGCTGACTTCCCAGTTTTGCCCTTCATTCATGACATCTTTTTTGTTTGTGTGTGTGTACAGGAAATTTTGTAAAACGACTTAGAGTTTTAACTTGTAGAATTACATGTGCTTTCAACCTGAGTCTAAAAGGTAGAGAAATTGGGTAAAAGTTTTTTTAACTTGTGTGAATACTTTGGGATTAATGGGTCTTGATTTCCAGTGCACTATCACAGTGAGACATAGCAGCCCTGAATTCATGCAACCTTAAACTCGAAATTCCACAATCCTTTGCAATGTCAATGTTACTTAAGTGATTTCAAGTTTTTCTTGGCTTCCAGTTAGCCTTATTTTTTTGACAGCATTTATTAAAAAATAATTCTCCACGTTTTGGCTGTCATCATTTCCCCTGTTTCTCTTGTGGCCTATTCTTTGCTTCATCACTTTTACAGCCTCCATTTCCTCTGCACTCCTTTTTCAACTGCAACCCCAAAACCCCAAGCAAAGGAAAACGTTTGGAGCCTTCTCTTCCTCTGCTATTGCAGCCTTCTCCTTTTCTCGCTTCTACTCATCTTGTGGCCTTCTCCGCCTCAACCCCCTTCCCATTTCTCTTGCAGTCTTTTAAGTCTAGCTGACTTGTGGTCCTCTGCTCCCAGCACCCATCTTGCAGCCCTCTCCTTTCCTCATCCCTGTCTTGTGGCCCTCTCCTATCTCGAAACCTCCTGCAGACTCCTCCTCACCCCTAAACCTTGTACAGTGTCACCTTCCCTGGCACACCCACCACCACCACCACCTCCACCTCTTTCGACCCATTCACCGCTCCAAGGACTCTGCAGGATACCCCACCCCTTGTAGACTCCGTAAAGGCATTTTAAGTGGCCCATGGCAAAAGCTACTGTCCCCACACTTGCCTACAAAAAGTGGCTTCATCTTTTCCAGGGACTGTTACCATTCATTGTCCGAACTACTTGCTGCTCCTCTAATCATGGGTTGTTTCTCTTCTGTATTTGTTGATAGCTGATGAAACTGAGAGTGCAGGAGAGATCCAGCGCGTACCAACTTCAACAATTCTACTTACAGGAATGGTTTTTCCTTGATTGGTTGCCCCTTGTTTGAATTTGCTGAGGTGTTTGGTGGTTTTCAGAGGCAGATTCGTCTGCTACCGCCACCCCATGAATTTTAGATCTGACCATGCTCAACGTCAATTTTCATTTGTGCTAAGGGTTACTAAGTGACAGATATTTCACCTAGAGATGGGATTAGTAACAGTTTAGTGGCTTGCTCCAGCAATCTTACAAAGATTACAACTCTGGTAGCCTCAACATGTTGGCATCACAAACCTAAAGAAAATACTGTATATACTCGTGTGAAAGCTGATATTAGGTAAAAGTCAACCCCTTAATTTTGGCCAAAAAATCTTGTCTTTTCTCGTGTAAAAGTTGACCGTACTATATTGCATTATAAACCTCTTACAAAGGAAACTGCATGTCTCCATTAACCCACTTAAATGGAATTGCATTAGTTCATTCATACTGGTAACTCTACTCATCACTGTTTGTTTACTATATTGTGTCTCCATTCATTCTTAACTCTACTTAGCCCACTTGGTTTACTACAGCACAGTTTGATTCATTCATTCAGACTGGTATGAAGTCTATTGGTCCTTATCTCGCTTTGTTCACTATACATCCAAAAGTTAATATTGTTAAAAGGTTAATCATTTTAATTGTGCCATTATATCTGAATAAAAATGAGATATATTAGCAACATATTTCTTTCATTCTTTGACAAATTTGTTAATGTTGTTGAGGTACAGTACAAATGAGAGTAAATGAGAGTAAATGGGAGGGAAATGGAAGAATTGAGTGGGAAAGTTCAAGACAGTTACATATTCAGAATTTAATAAATGTTTCATTTTAAGTGTGCTATTATACCAGGCCATGACAATGTTGAACAGTGTGATTTTGCAGGATTTCAATGAATCTTTGACATGTTAAATTTTCGTGCCAGTATGTATAAATAAAATTTCCCACCAGTAATTCATTCTTGTTTCTCTTGTTTTTATCTGGGAATTTCCTTTACTGTAATTCATTGTGTTTTTCTTCTTTACTCGAGATTAGCTGACCGATCAAGTCAACTTCTGCTAATAATACAGTATTTCAAACTGCAGCATGAATTTCAGTCCCTCAAAGCTAGTGCCCGTGTAATAGTCAACCCTACAAATTGAACCTTTAAATAGTCTAAAAAATTTGACTTTTACATGAATATTGACGGTAATGGTTTGATTTCCATCACCCTTGTATTCCCTATTATTCACAAGTAAGGAATTAAAGTAATATTTTAAACAAACATTCCTACATGCCCTTGAAATACCACTACCTCATACTGCTTCAAAATTAACGGAACACATGGCCCTTGCATTCTTCATTCAGTAAAATTTGTTTGGATTCAGTATTATCTTCCTCAGTTCTCTATCATGTCACTGCCTCTTTGCTTTTAGAAGTTTGCTGCATAATTATACTTTGGATCACACACGAAGAACCTATCAGCTGTTTCTTGGGTGCTTCTGGAATTCATTCTCTCATTCCTTTTTTTTCTTTTTTGTCTTCTGCTTAAAGAGAAAAAACAGATCTGCTGAAGGTGCTTTTTATCCTTATTTTGTCTGTCATGGAACCTTCTGCTTTATTGATGATTCTTTGCAGTATCTGGACTGTTTGGAAATCTGGCAATCATTGAGTCTTCTATTTTTTATGTCACTGTAGAATATCTCATTCATTCCATGACAGCTGAATGAAAAGACAGGTTTTCCAAGATTTTTTCAATGCCCTGTTCATCTGGTCCAGTGTCACCTTTCTCTGAGAATCAAGCACTAGTTAAAAGTTGTTGTCTGGCAATATGAGACACGTTAGTACAGTCCAATTCTTTTGCACTCTTCTACAGATCCAGCCACCTACAACTTGAAATTCAAAGATGTTAACACAATCTGTTTCAGTCTTTGAAAGTGACCATTCCTCGTAAGTATTTAAGCCTATGGGTTTCATCCAGAAGTGTTAATAGTAGGTTCAAATCTATATTGCTATTCTAACTGATAGACATTGATCACAAATCATTATTTCTGATTCTACTTCTTGAAGGAAGTGAGAATAACGAAGGCATATGTTGTGTTCTCTTTGGGTAGACTCCTAACTCATGCCTACTTATCCACTTTGTGCTTCTACTGATTGCATATTTCAGACTCTAAGAAAATTGGAGGATAATCGTACCCCAACTGTTTACTGCCATTGTTCACAATAGCTGTTCAGAATCGTAGAATTCCTCCAGTGCAGACAGAAGCAGTTGACCATTCAGTTTGTACCGACCTCTGAACAGCATTCCACTCCATCCCTGTAACCTTGCATTAACCATAGTTGAGCCTGCACATCCTCTGAAGAGCATCCCACGTAGAACCAGACCCCTTCCCCTACCCTAACCTTGTAAACCTATATTTCTCATGGCTAATCTACCTAGCCTGCAAATCCCCAGATGCTATGGGCAATTCGGTATGGCCAATCCATCTACCCTGTACATCTTTGAACTGTGGGAAGAAACCACAGCACCCAACGGAAACCCGTGCAGATGCAGGGAGAACGTGCAAACACACAGTCATCCAAAGCCAGAATTGAACTCTGGTCCATGGCTCTGAGAAGCAGCAGTCCTAACCACTGTGCTACCATGTCGCCCGTTCAGACTTTAATGTCTGAAAACATTTTCCTTAGTTTAAGTTTTACTTTTAGATAATCATGTATTACCATGATTTACTTCAAAAAGCCAGTAGTAAAGCGTAAAATGTTTACCTATATATATGCTTTTACTAATAGATAGCATTGCAAATGCAAATCTCCTAATTCAAGCATCACCGTTTGGGTCTGTTATATCTAGAAGCAGAATTGTCTCCCCAGTTAGTGTCCAGCACCTAAACACAAAAGCAAAATTAATATATAATTGACATCTTATTCTCGACCAAGTGTTTTGTGGTGCAGTTATGATGATCCTACCTCTGGGTAAGAAAATCCAGGTTCAAGTCCTGCTCCGTAATGTAAGCAAGGTTGATTTAAAAATAAGTTCTTTGCTTCTTTGTAGCTAAATCAACAATGGCATTTACCTCCTGATGGTGGGTATGCTGAGCAATGCAACCCAAAATAAACAAAAATAACGACATACAGATGCCAAAAATCCAAAATAAAAGAGAACCAGGTAGCATCTGCAGATAGGAGGACATAGGTAGAGTTAGTATTTCAGGTCAATAACCTTTCATCATATTGATCTGTCTCTACCAGAGTTTGAGAGCAAGAGAGAAAGTAAGAAAGAGTTCAAACTCTTCTTCACTATTGGTAACTGTTGGTGATAAATAAAATTGGTTTAGAATGTGAAGAGGCTTGTGTTCAATATCTTTATAATTGAATAGCATGCATAAGTCAGGTTCACAGATGGAAACCTATTTGGGTGGCTACCTGGGTGAAAGCATTTCTGAGAATTGATGAGTGTCTTCATGAGAGAGTGTGCAAGAAAATTGGCAGTGTGGGTTGAGGTAGGGAAAATAAATGACGACATGGGTAGAGGCATGCTAATGGTTCCGTTATATCGGTGAGTCTTTAAAGAATGTAGACCAAATAGGAAAGGTGGAGTATGTGCTCAAATTCTGGGCTAGCTTTGTTTAAGTCCTTAAGAGAACATTTTGAATCTAGTAAATACCAATACCAAATTAATTGTTTCTGGTTTTATGATCAAGTAGGTTATCTTTTTAATTATTGATCACCTTTGGAAAATAATCTCTTATTGCATATAGACCTATCTTTACGGCGCTTTGAATTACAGATTTCTTTAATTGGAGATGGAGAAATTGTTAACAGTTCATAGAGGATTAGGCTGAATGTGCTTGCAAAAAACTTTCCATGCACAGAGATAAAATTTGAAATCTGACTTAGATTTAATTCATTGTTTAGCAGCAAAAGCATTAATTGTTAAATCCGCAAGTTAATGTCTGTTTGGGCAAGACACATTATTAAATGGCGACTTCATTCAGTAACCTGACAGTACAATATCAGTTGGAATTTCAAGACATCTCTCTGATCCTGCATTTATCTAAGGAATTTCTTGTCAGAAATCCAAACTCTCCTCATATCTTAAGGATTATCAACATCTACTGCCAGCCATAGCTGGAAAACATGCAGTAACAGCTCAGTGAGTGTTGCCTGCAAAATCTCTTATTTTTTGTAGCCTTTTAAACAAGGTACATGTTGGTTCAATCCCACGCCAAAACTCTTTGTTATCTGATGTGGAGATGAACATCATTGGTGAATAGGTGCTGGGTATGTGATGTTATCTTGATGGAGCCTTGTGTCTTGTCTGGTCTTTCTGTCAAGTGCTAAGTTTGTACCCAGCCACCCATGTTCTGGAAAAGACCGGATGCAATTATCCAAATTGCATATTTAGAAGAGTTAGTATGTTTTCCCCATACAACACATGTTTAATCTAAAAGATGAGTTAGCTTCAAGCTTGTAAGAGTTCTTTAGAAAATTGTTGCTTTGATTAGCAAATAAAGTTTTCAGCTAAAAATTTAATTTGCTATCTCAACTACAACAATTTGTTATTATTAGAGGTACAGCAAAGGAATTCAAATAAAAGTTTAATCTTTCACAGTAATATATTTAACTGTAGCCAACAAATTAGTGTTATTCATTTTTGGCTTTTGGAAAAGAGCACAGATTATAATATGTGCCTCAAAAGTTGAGTACTTAGGTTAATGGTTCCTTAGGATTTGTTTACGTCTGAATTTATAATGTTATAATTCCAATAGCTAGCAACCTGCCTGCAAAATCCAATTTTTCTTTTTTGTATGAAATCAATATTATGAAAAGCAGTAAAATGACCTGTATCCAGCAATTTCTGTACAGCATGTGGTACAAAAACAGTCATGACAGATTATCTGCCTCATTTGTCATTGTGCCAGACCAGGAGACTGAATGGAGAGAGGCTGGGCAGATGAGTTAAGGGTACACTGCTATAATCATTTCAATATAAAAATAATTTCAGAACCAAAAGAGGTAAAATTTATTTTTTAGAAAATTACGTGCATTTAAGGCTTCTTAAATGGGTATTTGATGTATTTGAAGTGATTTTGGAAAAAAATTATGAACAACTTTTCTTAAATGATTCTCAATTATTTGCTACCCAAATACAATTTTCCAAGATCATTCATTTTCATAGCTATTGGAGTATGTGACCTCAAATTCTCAAAAACTCAAAATTTGATTCCATTGCCTAGATGAGATGAAGCATTGTAATCTACACTTGATAAAATTCTCATTGGAAATGTTCTGTTTTTGAAGTACATAGCGTAATGTACCTTTTAGTTGAGGGTGTTTGTTGAAATTATGCAGTTTGGAATGCCTGTATAGTTTCCATATCCTCCTTGCATACAGGTTAAGTATTGGGATAACAAACTTAAACTATTTAAAATTTTCAACGTTGCTGATAAGAGGGTAGCTTCTACAGTAAAGTCTAATTCTTTGTCTTTGAAATATTGTTATCAGGAGTGTGGTTTTTTTGGAACAGTAACTATTCCAACTTGTGATATTTCATACGTGGAATTTCTTATTGACTCGTGTATTCTCCCCAGATTAAATTTGCACAGCATCAATTTTTCAAGCATAACCAGTATATAAGTTAGCTATTGCCCTAAATATTTGGCTATTCATAATTTTGCATCAATTTTAGTTAATTCATCGATGGGTAATAATTGGAGAAATCAATATAATACATGGAAAAGGTTTGAATTTGATCGTTTACATGCAGATTTAATTTTACGATGCAGTATAGCTGCAGTTGCTGTTTAATTTTAAATGCGTATATAAAGAATACTGTAAAATGTTGCAATTAAATTTATTAATATTACTTGAACTCTTCACTAAGAGTCTCTGAGAGTAGTGCGATCTTAATTTTGCACTGTTCATGTAAACCAAACACATTGCAGTTAGGCAGGATATGGTGATGGCCATTACTTGAATTCATACTTATGGAATTCACTGAGAAATACGACCCCACAAATGTATTTGTAGTTACCTTTTGGGGAATCATTTTGTGCCAGCCACCACAATTGTTGAAATGAATGTCATAGTGGGATTTTGTAATTATATTTACCTAAGTACAGATCATATAAATTTATGTATTGGTTTAAATTCTGTCTGGATTTACAGTTAACACCTATTAATTAACAATGTGCATTAATGTGGCAGTCAGAAATTTATCAACTTTAAGTTTACTCAATAATCTGGATTTCTGTCTCAATAAATACACTGCCTTTATTTTCTTACTCATCTGTGAAGTAGCAGAATGGAAATGCCCTGGCGCTTCTACTCAGTTGAGTTGTTTTTTAGTACGTTTCCCCCAATGCAACCAACACACAGAATGGCAGAATTTTAAGTACATTGTTTAATGCAGTTTGAAGCTCTGCGATCTTTTGATGGTCCTGTTTCTCAACTAAATGCTGTGCAGTGTCCAAACACAGCATCAATTTCCAAATGTCCACTGATAACGCCAGACTTTCCTTCACTTCCACCTTCCTTGAACCCTCCACTGTCTCTAAATTGCGCTACTGATTGTCCTGTATTCACAGAAGTTCTCCTGTAAGTAGTTGAGAGAATAAAGGCTATTTATTTTGGATCCTGTCACAATGCCTCTTCCCTAATCACCGATTCAATCAATTTCAATTTCTGGGATCAAAAGGGACCACATTTGGGATAGAAATCAAAACAAGGTGAGCAATTGCCTGCTGTACAACTCATCAGCTGAGTTAAATATGAACAGCATCTAGCATTAGCACGCAGTTGGGAAAAAAAAATCCCAAATCCTCGGGGAGGATCATTACACTGAGTGGATGGAGAATGGACTGTCAATCAGACTGATGAGAAGACAGTTACAGCTTTTGAAACATACCTGTGGCACACGGTCCTTTGAAAGGTTGTGAGGAGACGCTGGACGGACAGAGGCTCTTTTCAATGAAACGTAGGAGTTTGAAGAGTGACCATGTGGAGGTTTATATGATTGTGGGATGTGTGGCCAAGGTGAATGGGAGGTGTCTTTTCCCTGGGGTGGAGGATTGCAAGATCGCAGGCATATTTTTAATGTGTGAGGATAAAGATTTGGAGAAGCCATGAAGAGCAATTTTTAACCAAGGGGAGTTATTGCTGTGTGGAGCGCATTTCATGGGGGGGGGGAAAGAGGTGATGTTTAAAAGACAAGTGGATAAATGCATGAATAAGAACTGTTTGAAGGGATATGGACAAAGTGCAGTTAGGTGTGACTAGTTTAATTTGGGATTATGGTTGGCATGGATTAGTTGGTCTGAAGGGTCTGTTCCTATGCTGTCTGACTCCATTCCCCTCCCTGGCAGTTGTCTGAGGCTGGATTAAATTTGGGAAGGTGATGGCCTCGTGGTATTATAACTAGACTATGAATCCAGAGGCCTAGGAATTAATTTTTAAAAAAAGATTTCGTTGTTGCATTTGAATCCAAGGTGAGCCTTCAACCCTGCATTTGCTCTATCATTAAGACTGTTCTTTTCCACATCTGTAACATCATTGGAGTCCTCTTGCCTTAGCTGATATGCTCATCTATCCCAATTAAGCAATGCATTGATTTATCACTTGTTATTCAGTTCCCTCTGTGGTCTCAACAGTATCTCTAAGACTTCCTTCAGAGTTATAATCTCTGTGCTTCCTGACTTAAAACCTCCAACATTCATGTGTAGATCATCAGTACACTAAAAACAGTAAGGAATACAGCACCCACCCCTGCAGTATACCATTAGACACAGAATTCCAGTCATAAAAATAATCTTTCGATCATCACCCTCTGTCTCCTTCCACAAAGCAAGTTTGCCATTGCCCTGGAGCCTATGGGCTGTTACTTTTCTGACCAGTCTTCCATGTGACACCTTGTCAAAAGTCTTACTCAAGTTCCCCGCATTCACTGTACTCCCTTCATTCAGGCACATAGTCACCTCTTCAACAAACACAACCAAACCTGTCAGACATCTTTCTGTGGGAAATGCATGCTGGCTATTCTTTATTAATTCTTGCTTCAAATTGAAATTAATTCTGTCCCTCAGAATTTTATCCCCACCGCCAATATTAGACTTGCTGACCTGTGATTCCTTGGCTTATCACCAGCACCTTTCTTGAATAATGGTGCCATATCACTTGTCACCACTCTTAGGAAAAAAACTTCCTTATTTCTGTCTTAAGTGGGTGACTCCTTAGGTTGAGATTATGTGCTCTTGTCCTAGACTGTTCTACAAGGGAAAACAATCTCTGTACATCTACACTGTTAAGCCCCCAAGAGTCGTGTTTCAATAAGGTCTCCTCTTAGTCTTCTAAACGCTGAGGAGCATAAACCCATCTACTTCGTTTAGTATATCTTTTCTTCGATCACTGTTTCGATCACTTCAACCATTCACTGTTTTCCAAGTTTGACTAGTACCTTGCATAGTTTTAGCAGGACCTCCCTAATTTTACACTTCATTACCTTTGAAATAAATGCCAATATTCTGTTTGTTTTCCTAATTGTCTGCTGAATTTGGACCTTTGCTTTTTGTGATTCATGCATTCGGACCCAGAAATCACTTTGCTGTAGTTTTCTGCAGTCTTTCCCATTGTACGTAATATTCTCAAACTCTATTCTTCATGCCAAAGTGCAAAACCTCACATTTTCTAACAATATGTAGCACCTGCCAAGTTTTTGCCAACTTATTTAATCCATCTATATTTCTGCGTGGACACCTAGTGTCATCTTCAGTACTTGCACCCCTCCCTATTATTACCTGGTGGTTCATCTGTTTCAACACAGGCAGTTCCTGGATTACAAACAGGTTCTGTTCTGGAGTCTGTTCGTAAGTCAGTTTGTATACGAGATGGAATACATTACAGGGTGATATAAAATTGCTGTTTGTAAGTCAAATCTTTAAAATTACACTCCCTGTATGGGATCACATGTTAGTTGGATGCTGATAAATCAGGGACTCTCTGTAATGTCCTTTAGGAAGGAAACTGTTGTCCTGACATGGTCTCACTTACAAATGACTCCAGATCCATAGCAGTATGGTTGACTGGTAACTGCCCTCTGAAATGGTTGGCCAGCCATTCAATTGTGTCAACCGCTAGAGAGGGAAAAAAGGAAATTGTACAGGCCAACTGGCATTGACCAAGTTGTTAGAAATGACAACAGCAAATGCAGGCTTGGGGGTAGTGCCAAGTTTGGAGAGCTGTCTCTCATACCAGTTGAACGATAGTCTAACCTAGTTGCACACTCAGAATCAGAAGTGGTGATGTAGTGGTTTAGAGTCAGGAACTGTCCTAGGAATGTTCAGCATTTGACTCTGGACCTCATGAAGTCTTGTGTAAGATCAAACAAGTGCACGGACATCTCTCGCTGATTTCTCACCTCGGGTCATGAATCTGTACTCTTCCATATTGGACACCACTTGGAGGAAGCACTGACATTGACAAAGACACAGAATGTACTCTGGGTGGAATGTTTTAATGTCCTCCATCAGGAGCGGCTTAGCAGCAGCAGCACCACCACCACTGACAGAGCTGGTTGAGCCCGAAAGGATGTAGCTGCTAGACTGGGCCTGTGGAAGGTGATGAAGGAGACAACAAAGTAAATACATACTTGACATGATCCTTACCAGTTTGCCTGCTGCAGATGCTTCTGTTCATGACAGTGTAGTAAGAGTGACCAATGCACAGTCCTTGTGGAGGCCAAGCTCCAAATTTATATCAAGAATATCTTGCATCGTGTCATGTGACATGATCACTATGCTAAATGGACTGTGCCATTGCCATCAAGCCAGTGGAATAACGAGTTGAATGAAGAGTGCAGATAGACATGTTGGTAACAGCACCCAAAATTCAGGTGTCAACCAGGTGAAGCACACCCAGAAGATCAGATCAGATCTAAGGTCTGCAGTCCTTCCATATTGAATTGTGAATGTTGTTGGGCAATTCAAGAACTCATAACAGGAGATGGTCCATATCTCAATCCTCATTAATGGGCGCATCAAGCATATCAATGCAAAAGATTAAACTGAGTCATTTGTAACTGTCTTTAGCCGGAAGTGATGAGAGGATGATCGATCTCAGCTTTCTGGAGAGGTCCCCATACATCAGATGTCAATCATCAGCTAATTGGATATCATATAAATAAACTGTTAGAAGCCAACATTCTGGAAGTTTAAGGGAAGGAGTTGGCTTAGTGGTATTAACTCTGGCCTATTAATGCAGAGAGCTGAACCCAGGTCTAGGGACCTGGGTTCAAACCTACCATTGTGGGTGGTGGCATTTGAAATTCAGTAAAAGAAAAAAAAATAGACGTAGGAGTCTCATTGATGATCATGAAGCTTGTTAATTGTTGGAAAGTACCATTTGTCTCACCAACATCCATGAGGGAAGGAAGTCTGCCATCCTTATCTGGTCTGGCTTACGTGTGACTCTAGACTCAGCAATGTGTGCCCTGTAGGCAATAAATGCTGCCCCAGTCAGCAACGTACACATCCTGTGAATAGGTAAAAATAAAAGTTACCATTGACCAGAAACTGAACTGTACTAATTTTATAAGTGTGGGTCTACAAGGGCAGGTCAAAGGTTAGCAACCTTGCAGCAAATTGCTCACAACTTGACTTTCTGAAGCCTGTCCACCATCTGCAAGGCGCAAATCCAAGAGTGAGATGGAATTCTTCCCACTTGCCTGGATGAGTGTAGCTGCAGCAACAGTTAACGAGCTTGATACTATCTAGAACAAAACAACCAGCCAGCTTGATTGGCACCACATCCACAAACATCCACTTTCTCCTTTACTAACACTCAGTAGCAGCAGTGTACCATCTACAAGATGTGCTGCAGCAATTCGCCAAAACTCCTTAAGCAGCACCTTTCAAACCACTCTTTTCTACATCAAGAGCAGCAGATAAATAGAACATACCCATCTGCAAGTTGCCTCTTTAAATGACTCACCATCCAGACTTGAAAATATATCACTGCTCCTCTCTGTTGCTGGGTCAAAATCCTGGAACCCCCTAATGGTGTTGTCGGTGTACCTGAACAAATAGACTGCAAGAAGACAGCTCACTACCAACACTTCAAAGACAATTAGAGATAAGCAATAAATCCTGGCCCAGCCAGCAAAAATAAGACTGCATGATTGAAAGAAAAAAAGCTATTATGTGTCATCTATAAACTTGGAGTTTGTATATTTGCTTCCAGCATCCAAATCATTAATTTATATTGTAAATAGTAACTCCAGCACGGAGTTCTCTGGCATTGTATTGTTACGGGTTGTCATCCTGAAAATGTCCCCTTTATTCTTGGAATAGTTAGCCAATCCTCTATCCCTGCTAGTATAATGCTGTCAACACAATGGCGTCTTACTACTTGGACTCAAGTGTACTACTTTATCAAAAGTCTTCTGGAAATCCAAATATATTTCATGCACTGGTTCTCCTTTATCTATACTGCTTGTTACTTTCTCAAGCAACTGAAATAATATTTCAGGGTTTGCTTCTGCAGTCACAATTCCAGCTCTCTTTTGCTGTGATAAGGTTGTTTTGTGTAATGTGACGATGCTGTGGCTTAAGAGGTGTATTTTGTCCTGGTTTCTTTTAGAGAGAGATTGAATGAGAGGAGTCGAGCAGTCTGTGGTAATGTAAACAGCTTGTGAGGCCTTGGGTTTTTTTAAAGTTGGAATGGGTGTGGCCAGCTCTCACTGACCTGGATTTCAAGTGTTTTTTCAATGCTTCAAGTATTTGCTGTTGGGGTCTCAACAGAGTTGGAAGCTGCAGTACATGCCTCCTGGCTACTGAGTTTTCTCGATGTTTTTCACCTGTGTTGCTGGAGTTACCTATGAGCCAAATCTATTTTCTAAATTTTGCCAAGGGTGTGTTTATGGAATCTTACTAAATGGGAACAGTCAATTAGTAATAGTTACTGTATCTGTTATCCTGTTAAGGTTTCTAATAGTATTAAGTTATTCAAAGTTCTTTCTTTGGTTGTATTTTAACTATGTATTGGCTTAACATCAAGTAGTTTCACCAATCAAATTGATTCGAGAACTCAGCACTTTATGTTTGCCTTTGAAATAAGAAAAAGTTAGGGTCTAGGCTACTTTCTTAAAATATTTTGATGATGTCCAGTTGGTCCATAGTAATCCATGTTTTTTTTTGTTAGGTTTACCAATTGTAGGTGAGATTCATCACCAACATGTGAAAATTCCCATAAAATTATCAATCAAAGTAAGGCCTTTACATACCTGAGTGGATTGACTAGTTTTCATATCTTTGAAAAGATATAAATTTCTTTCCAAATTTGTGTTGTTTATTCCACATTGATCTATATTTTACCACCATAGTGATAGGTGATAGAAGCTCTTACAAAATCTTTTTTACTGCTGACAATTTAACACTGTTCAGTTTTTGCCTTTTTATCAGCTTTTTTAATCTTGTGGGATGTGGTCATTGCTGGCAAGGCCAGTATTTGTCTTTGGCGTCCCTTTGTTGGTTTCTAAAATATTCCCATTGCTTAAATTTATCATAATTCTTTGAAATGAACATAGAACATAGAACATAGAACAATACAGCACAGAACAGGCCCTTCGGCCCACGATGTTGTGCCGAACTTCTAACCTAGATTAAGTACCCATCCATGTACCTATCCAAATGCCGCTTAAAGGTCGCCAATGATTCCGACTCTACCACACCCACGGGCAGCGCATTCCATGCCCCCACCACTCTCTGGGTAAAGAACCCACCCCTGACATCTCCCCTATACCTTCCACCCTTCACCTTAAATTTATGTCCCCTTGTAACACTCTGTTGTACCCGGGGAAAAAGTTTCTGACTGTCTACTCTATCTATTCCTCTGATCATCTTATAAACCTCTATCAAGTCACCCCTCATCCTTCGCCGTTCCAACGAGAAAAGGCCGAGAACTCTCAACCTATCCTCGTACGACCTATTCTCCATTCCAGGCAACATCCTGGTAAATCTTCTCTGCAAAGCAGAGAAATGACATCCAGTGAGAGTGAGTAGACTGTTGTTGGGATGAGGTGAAGGAGCCTCTTGGCAAAACCACATCGTCTCCAACCTCATCCGTGTTGGCAGATGTCGTTGGTGATGGTGGGGAGGGCTAATGGAGGGGGGGGTGAAGAGGAGGAACTCAAGCGGCTGCTGCCTGCACCTGTCTTCAAAGGGACCACTTTCAAGAAGAGGTGGTGAGCTTTGCACCCAAGAGAGCATCACGAGGAGAGATCAGGGGCTTGTCCACACTTCCACCCACTTCCCCCTTGGCTCAAAGCTGAAGGCACTTGCTGAGATGCAAGTCCCTCAGTGCTGCCAGACTTCAAAATTCCTTTGGAGCTGCTTCTTGGGAGCTTTTTCTGACAGTCAAGTTCCCACCTCAAATCATGCTCTCGTCTGTGCTCAGCAGAAACCAGTTTCCAAGACGGGACCAGTTATCCGCATCAAGTGCAAACACTTACCTGTTCTACCTCAGGAAGGTTGACTTCAACTGTGCCACGTAGTGTTGTGCTGGAAAAGCACAGCCAGTCAGGCAGCAGCCGAGGAGCAGGAGAGTCGATGTTTTGAGCATAAGCTCTTCACCGTGAATGTGATGAAAGGCTTATGCTTGAAACGTCGACTCTCCTGCTCCTCGGATGCTGCCTGACCACAGTACCACACCTTTCCAGCACCACACTTTTTGATTATCCCTATTCCCTTTTTTGAACAGGGGCACAACATTCGCTACTCTCCAGTCCCCTGGTACCACCCCCGTTGCCAGTGAAGACGAGAAGATCATTGCCAACGGTACTGCAATTTCCTCTCTTGCTTCCCACATAATCCGAGGATATATCCCGTCAGGCCCGGGGGACTTGTCTATCCTCAAGTTGTTCAAAATGTCCAACACATCTTCCTTCCTAACAGGTATCTCTTCTAGCTTGCCAGTCCATTTCACACTCTCCTCTTCTACAATACGGTCCCTCTCGTTCGTAAATACTGCAAGTCTCATCTTTTAATCGAATCCTATCCCAAACCACCTGAAGAAACCACAAACAGACCTTCCTTGCCAAGTTATTTTTCAATTTTTTTAAACACTTTTAATTGGTACTTTAAATATTTCAAACTTTGTTTACCACCATTCTATCTATCCAACCAATATTAGCGAAATTTCCCCTAATGAATATGTAATTGACTTAAAGATTTTTTTGTATATTTGAGTGAGCTGATTTCAAAGTTTTTGAGATTCAGTTGTATTGTAATCACTGATTCCCAGTGGATCTTTTACTGTGATATCAGTTGATACTAGATCTACAATAGCTTTTATCACTAAGTGGTTTTACAACATATTGCTTTCAGAAGCTTACAAAAGCATTTTCCAAACTTATTTTCCAGAATACCTTTGATAATTATTTTGTTTAGTGTTCTCTCCAAGCACATAACTCCTCTTGGGAGTCTGTAAAGTATTCTCACTGTATTTTCTGATCTTGCTATTTCTATTCTCCACCCACACTAATTCTATTTCTTGACTTTTTTAAGCCAAGATCCTTTTCTACTAATATCATCCTTTATTCTCAATCCATGGACTGGAATACGATTAAAAATGGGCTACCTGTTCTTCTTTTCCAATCCTCCTATCTATTGAAAATTTTGCTTACCCTAGTTCCCAACCTTGGTTACCTTGTAGCTATGTTTTTGTAATGGCACTTAGATGTAAATCTAGTTAGTTTAGCTTATTGCAGATTTTCCCCTCAATCAGGAGAGTAATTTTATTTTTTTATTATTTTAATGCTACTTTCTGCATGGCCCCTACTCTTTGCACTATTATTGTTCAGTGCTCTGTCTCTTGCTGACCCACTTGACTTGTCTTTACCCATGTTGATATATTTTTCTAATGCCTCAACCTTTCTGTATGGATTTTGAAATCTCTCCTCATTCGAGCAATTCTCCACCTCTTAATTTAAAGCCATTTTCCCACAGATCACGTTTGCTGGTTTACTTTTGGGTTTATTCAGGCTGTTCTTTCCTGTCATACTGTGGTTTCTATTTGCCATGTTGCTACCCAGCACTATTAGCTTGTCCATTCTCTTTAATTTTTCAAATCTCCCCTCATTTGAACCCTCCCCCTACTACTTTTCCTGTTACAGGTATAGTTATATCACTCACCAGGTTGAGCTGTTCAAAATCCCTCAGTAGAAACCTCTTGCTTAGTCCCCCTATGCATTTGGAATTCGTGCATCATGCCAATTGGATTCTTCTTCTGCTATTCCCCATTGCTCTCTAGCTGAGAGGAGATGGTCGCAACTAGCCTTCTGGATTTTGAGGAAAAGGTTTTAGCTATGGAGAACAAATCTATGCCCATAATGTACTTTGAAATAATAAATGTTCTTTGAAAATGATTCACTATTGAACAGGTCCATATCATGTTTTGGTGGCTGAAAATGTGATGGCACAGAAAGGTGATATGTTCACGTAAGAATTCTTTACATAACCAGCACCTCACCTTGGCAGTACTATGAGGAGGAGGCTCAAAAAGGAAAGAGAAATGGTTGGGGGGAAAAACACTTCATCAGTCAAGGCAAAAGTCATGTTTTGATATTTCTAGTGTGTAGACTTCACAGTTGAAAGAAACACAGCAGGTAGGAACAGGAGAGGGTCATTTGACCTTTTTTGATCCAGCTCTGATATTCAATGTGATCATGGCTGATCATCCAACTCAGTACCTTTGGGCAAATGCTGGAACATAAACTTAGATGCAGTTCTTGGGACTAAACAAATCAATCTCCTTGAAAATATTCAATGTTTGGATCTCAACTGTTTTCTGCAGCAGAGAATTCCACAGGTTTACCAATCTCGAGGTGAAAAAATATCTCCTTAACTCAGTCCTAAATGGCCTACCCTGCGTCCCCTGGTCTGGATCATCCTCCTTGTATTTACCCTGTCTAGTCCTGTTAAAATTTGATAAGGTGTTCAGGATGCTGACTGATCTGTGTATTCCCAAAAATTTCTGCTTTTTATTTCAATTTCTGGCATTTAAAATGTTTCCTTAGGTGAAGTGGAAATGAAGATGAAGTAGTCTTGTTTCTTTCTCACCTGAAGTAGGAACTATCACATTAATTCTGGGTTCAAACCTACTAAACATTGGGTCAGAAATGCATTTGGAAAGGATAGGAAGCGAGTTAGTTACTTGTACTTGTAGTGTATTATGTATGTTTTGGAGACAAATAAAAATAGGAAAATAACAGGTTGATTCCTCAGTGTTGGTAACCATTTCTGTTCAGTTTTTATAAGTAAGCTTTGTATAGCATGGTTGTATTGAAATTCCCAGTATTACCCAATTGATTTGATTTATTGTTGTCACATGTACTGAGACGCAGTGCAAAGTGTTGTTTTGCGTGCTCTAGAGGCAGATTGTACTGCACAAGATGCGTCAGGTAGCAGATAATGCAGAATACACTGTTATAGCTGCAGAGAAGATGCAGAAAGAGAGAGACATCAACATTTGAGAGATCCGTTTGAAAGTCTGATAACAGTGGGGCGAAAGCTGTTCTGATATCTGTTTGAACATGTGTTAAAAGTTTTGTATTTTCTGCCTGATTGGCGAGGGTGGAAGAGAGTATAACTTTAGTGGAAAAGTGCTTATGTTGGTTGCTTTCCTGAGGTGATGGGAAGCTTACATGGAGTCATAGATTCATAAAGTCATAGAGATGTAAAGCATGGAAAAGGACCCTTTAGTCCAACTCGTCCATGCTGACCACATATACCAACCCAATCTAGTCCCACCGGCCAGCACCCGGCCAAAATCCCTCCAAACCCTTCCTATTCATATACCCATCCAGATGCTTTTTAAATGTTGAAATTGTACTAGCCTCTACCACTTCCCCTGGTAGCTCATTCCATACACATACCACCCTCTGTGTGAAAACGTTGCCCCTAATGTCTTTTATATCTTTCCCATCTTGCCCTAAACCTGTGCCCTCTAGTTCTGGACTCCCCCACCCCAGGGGAAAGACTTTGTCTATTTGTCCTACCCATGTCTCTCATGATTTTGTAAACCTCTATAAGGTCACCCCTCAGCCTCCGATGCTCCAGGGGAATCAGTCCCAGCCTATTCAACTTCCCTCTGTAGCTCAAATACTCCAACCCTGGCAACATCCTTGTAAATGTTTTCTGAAACCTTTCAAGTTTTACAATATCTTTCCGATAGGAAAGAGACCAGAATTGCATGCGATATTCCAAAAGTGGCCTAACCAATGTCCTGTAAAGCCGCAATGTGATCTCCCAACTCCTGTACTCAATACTCTGACCAAAAAAGGAAAGCATACCAAACACATTCTTCACTATCCTATCTACCTATTTTCAAGGAGCAATGAGTCTGTATTCCAAGGTCTCTTTGTTCAGCAACACTCCCTAGGACCTTACCATTAAGTGTATAAGTTCTACTAAGATTTGCTTTCCCAAAATGCAACACCTCACATTTATCTGAATTAAACTCCATCTGCCACTCCTCAGCCCATTGGCACGTCTGATCAAGATCCTGTTGTAATCTGAGGTAACCTTCTTTGTTGTCCACTACACCTCCAATTTTGGTGTCATCTGCAAACTTATGAACTATACCTCTTATGATCACGTTCAAGTCATTTACATAATGGGGCTGTGTTCACGACTCTCTATGGTTCCTTGGGAAGAGCAGTTGCCATACCACACTGTGATGCATATACATAGAATTCTTTTTGTGGTACATCTATAAAAATTGTAAGAGTCTTTGTGGACATGCCAAATTTTCTTAGACTCCTGAGGAACTATAGGCATTGTTGTGCTTTCTTCACTGTGTGGTGGACTGGATGGATTGTTGGTGATTATCACTCCTAGGAACTTGACGCTATCAACCATCTCCATCTCGTCACCATTGATACAGGAGGGCATGGCCTCCACTCTGCTTCCTGAAGTCAATGACCAGCTCCTTTGTTTTGCTGATGTTGATGGAGAGATTGTTGTCTTTACACCACGCCATTAAGCACTCAACCTCTTTTCTATATTCTGCCTCATTGTTGTTTGAGATCTGATTGATAACTGTGGTGTTGTCAGCCAACTTATAAATGAAGCTGGGGTGGAATTTGGCCACACAGTATGAGTGTTTAAGGCATTCTGCAGGGAGCATAGTACGCAGCCTTGCCATGCACCAGTATTGAGGGTTATTGTAGAGGAGGTATTGTTACCTATTCTTATTGCGGCTAGTAGCTTTTTTGGATAAAAAGCAAAAGAATGTGGATGCTGGAAATCAGAAATAAAAACAAATCATAGTCCATCAGGTTTATTTGAAATCACAAGGTTTTAGGATTTTGGGTAATCCGAGATGGAGGACAGGAAAAATTTCTGATTCCAACAGGCTGCTCCTTTTTTTTTTGAGGTACTTTAGTTGTTAGAGGTGATTTCCTCGATTTCCAGGAGCAGCAATTACTGTTTTATATGCTGTTGCATTGTTTTGGAACTTTGGAGGAAAGAAAAGTCTAAACAACGGCATTTTTAAAAGTGAGATAAACCAATAAAGTCAGCACATGGTTAGTCAATGCAGGGAGAGAGTGAGAGAGAGAAAGAAAGAAACTCACATTGCTTCCTGACGCAGCAGTGAACCTACGCAATTACTGCCTTTGCTGTTTGAATTCATGTATTGCTGGACATCTGAGTGCGTCTAGGAAAATTAACAAACAGTGAAATTCACAACAGATCTTGGAGGAACCTGTTTAGGAGACATCACAGCACAGAAACAGATAATTGAATAGTTTTAAGTGTGAATTTGCAGTAAGTCTACAGTATTGAGTGGTGTGGGTTCTTTTTTGATTATGTGTATTATTGAGATATGTCTTTTGATTAAACTTAAAACTATAACCCATAAGTATTAAGTTAGCCTGGAGCAGTGTTTTGTAGAGGAAAAAGACGGTGATATTTTCTGGGTTTATAGATTCGAAGAAGCAAAAATGGCCCTTAGTAAAGTGATATGCTGCTCTTGTCAGATGTGGGAGTTTAGGGAGAGTTTACATGTTACTGAGGATTATATCTGCAATAATTGCCATTGGTTGAGAATCCTTTCAGATTGAATGGATTGGTTGGAGTGACAGTTAGAGGTAATGAGGAGTTTACAAGAGCAAGGGTGTGTGATGGATGGCAGTTTTAGGAAGGGAGAGAAGTCGCAGATACAGTGACATAGATGGGTTAAAAGTAGAGAGGTAGGCATAAGTCTTCTGTGGCTATCCCCATTTCAAACAAATATGCTGTTTTGGAAAATGTAGGTGTGATGGATTCTTAGGGGAATATAGCACAAATGGCCAGGTTTCTGGTATCGACATTGGCTGTAATACGTGGAGTATGTGGGCTTCCAATTGTGTTTGGGGAGTCTCTAGTCTGAGGCACAGCCAGATGTTTCTGTGGCAAGCAGTGAAAAATCAGAATGGTGTGTTGCCTTCCTGATGCCAGGATCAAGGATGTCTGAGAGAGTGTGCAGAATGTTCTCGAGGAGAAGAGGGGCCAGCAGGAGGTCATTGTCCACATTGGAACCAACGCCATAGGAAGAGAAAAGGATGAGATTCTGGTGGGAGAATATAAAGAGTTAGGCAGGAATTTAAAAAGGAGGTCCTCGAGGGTAGAAATATTTGGATTACTCCCTGTGCTATGAACTAATGAGGGTATTAAAAGGAGAATAGAGCAGATGAATGCATGGCTGAGGAACTGGTGTACGGGAGAAGGATTCACATTTTTGGATCATTGGAATCTCCTCTGGGGCAGAAGTGACCTGTACAAGGAGGACACATTGGATCTGAATTGGAAGGGGACTAATATATTGGTAGGGAGATTTGAGAGAGCTGCTCGGGAGGATTTAAACTAGTAAGGTTGGGGGGGGCGGGGTTGGGAGCTGGAACCCAGGGAGATAGTGAGGAAAGAGATCAATCTGAGACTGGTACAGTTCAGAAAAGAAGTGAGTCAGGGCAGGCAGGGACAAAGCAGAGAACAAGGTAGGACTGATAACTTAAACTGCATTTATTTCAATGCGAGAGGCAGAACTGGGAAGGCAGATGAACTCAGGGCATGGTGAGGAACATTGGACTAGGATATCATAGCAATTACAGAACCATGGCTCAGGAATGGACAGGACTAGCAGTTTCATGTTCCAGAATACAAATGCTATAGAAAGGGAGGCAAGAGAGGAGGGGAGTGGTGTCTTTGAGAAGGGACAGCATTACGACAGTACTGAGGGAGGATATTCCTGGAAATACACCCAGGGAAGTTATTTGGGTGGAACTGACAAATAAGAAAGGAATGATCACCTTATTGGGATTGTATTATAGACCCCCCAATAGTCAGAGGGAAATTGAGAAACAAATTTGTAAGGAGATCTCTGTTATCTGTAAGAATAATAAGGTGGTTATGGTAGGGGATTTTAACTTTCCAAGCGTAGACTGGGACTGCCATAGTGTTAAGGGTTTAGATGGAGAGGAATTTGTTAAGCATGTACAAGAAAGTTTTCTGATTCAGTATGTGGATGTACCTACTATAGAAGGTGCAAAACTTGGCCTACTCTTGGAAAATAAGCAGGGCAGGTGACTAAGGTGTTAGTGGGGGAGCACTTTGGGGCCGGCGACCATAATTCTATTAGTTTTAAAATAGTGATGGAAAAGGATAGACCAAATCTAAAAGTTGAAGTTCTAAATGGGAGGAAGGTTAATTTCAATGGTGTTAGGCAAGAACTTTCAAAAACTGATTGGGGGCAGATATTTGCAGGTAAAGGGATGGCTGGAAAATGGGAAGCCTTTAGAAATGAGATAACGAGAGTCCAGAGACAGTATATTCCTGTTGGGGTGAAAGGAAAGGCTGGTAGGTATAGAGAATGCTGGATGACTAAAGAGATTGAGGGTTTGGTTAAGGTAAAGAAGGAAGCATCTGTCAGGTATAGACAGGATAGATTGAGTGAATCCTTAGAGTATAAAGGCAGTAGGAGTATACTTAAGAGGGAAATCAGGAGGGCACAAAGGGGACATGAGATAGCTTTGGCACATAGAATTAAGGAGAATCCAAAGGGTTTTTACAAATACGTTAAGGACTAATGGATAACTGGGGAGAGAATAGCACCTCTCAAAGATCAGCAAGGCGCCCTTTGTGTGGAGCTGTAGGAGATGGCGATGATACTAAATGAGTCCTTTGCATCAGTGTTTACTGTGAAGAACGCTGTGGAAGATACAGAATGGCAGGAAATAGATGGTGACATCTTGCAAAATGTCCATGTTACAGAGGAGGAAGTGCTGGATATCTTGAAATGCATAAAAGTGGATAAATCCCCAGTATCTGATCAGATGTACCCTAGAACTCTGTGGGAAGCTAGGGAAGTGATTTCTGGGCCCCTTGCTGAGATATTTATCAAATTGATAGTCACAGGTGAGGTGCCAGAAGACTGGGGTTTGGCTAACATGGTGCCACTGTTTAAGATAGGTGGTAAGAACAAGCTAGGGAACTATAGACCAGTGAGCCTAATGTCAGTGGTAGGCAAGTTGTTGGAGGGAATCATGAGGCACAGGATGTACATGTATTTGGAAAGACAAGGACTGATTAAGGAAAGTCAATGTGGCTTTGTCCATGGGAAATCATGTCTCACCAACTTAATTGAGTTTTATGAAGAAGTAACAAAGAGGATTGATGAGGGCAGAGTGGTAGATGTGATCTATATGGACTTCAGTAAGGTGTTTGACAAGGTTCCCCATGGGAGACTGGTTAGTAAGGTTAGATCTCAAGGAATACAGGGAAAACTACCCATTTGGATACAGAACTGGCTCAAAGGTAGAAGACAGAGGGTGATGGTGACGGAGGGTTGTTTTTTCAGACTGGAGGCCTGTGATCAGTGGAGTGCCACAAGGATCGGTGCTGGGTCCACTACTTTTTCATCATTTATATAAGTGATTTGGATGTGAGCATGAGGTATAATTATTAGGTTTGAGATGACACCAACATTGCAGGTGTAGTGGACAACGAAAAAGGTTACTTCAGATTACAATGGGATCTTGATCAGATGGGCCAATGGCCTGAGGAGTGGCAGATGGAGTTTAATTTAGCTAAATGTGAGGTGCTGCATTTTGGGGAAGTGAATTTTAGCAGGACTTACACTTAATGGTAAGGCTCTAGGGCATGGAGTACATGTTCATAGCTCCTTGAAAGTAGAGTCGCAGGTAGACAGGGTAGTGAAGGAGGCGTTTGGTATGCTTTCCTTTATTGGTCAGAGTATTGAGTACAGGAGTTGGGAGGTTATGTTGCGGCTGTACAGGACATTGGTTAGGCCACTGTTGGAATATCGCGTGCAATTCTGGTCTCCTTCCTATCAGAATGATGTTGTGAAACTTGCGGGGCTTCAGAAAAGATTTACAAGGATGTTGTGAGGGTTGGAGGATTTGATCTATAGGGAGAGGTTGATAGGCTGTTTTCCCTGGAATGTTCGAGGCTGAGGGGTAACCTTATAGATGTTTACAAAATTATGAGGGACATGGATAGGAAAAATAGACAAAGTCTTTTCCCTGGGATGGGGGAGTCCAGAACTAGAGGGCATAGGTTTAGGGTGCGAGGGGAAAGATACAAAAGAGACTTAAGGGGCAACTTTTTCACGCAGAGAATGGTGCATGTATGGAATGTGTTGCCTCAGGATGTGATGGAGGCTGGTACAATTGTAACATTTAAAAGGCATCTGGATGGGTATATGATTAGGAAGAGTTTGGAGAGCTGTGGGCCGGGTGCTTGCAGGTGGGACTAGATTGGGATAGTTGGTTGGCATGGACGGGTTGGACTGAAGCAGTTGTTACTGTGCTGTACATCTGAGTGTGAGTCTATGACTCTAAATTGCTGGAGAATCTTAGTAGGTCTGCCAGCACCTTTGGAGAGAAATCAGTTTTAATGTTTTGGGTCCAGTGACATTTCCTCAGAACTGATGGTAGATTGGACAAAATCAGTTTTATGCAGAAGATAGTGTGGGGGAAAGGAATAAGGAATAAATGACAGATGGAGAAAGAGACCAAAGAGAGAGAAGAATAGTTGGGCAGATAGAAGAATGCATAACGATCATTCTAGGTGAATGATTGGCTATTAATGGACACAATTAATGGGTAATGATGGGTTGTGTAGTAGCATAACCAGGCCTGGAGTTTGGGGTAAGGACACAGGAAAAGGTGCCTCAAATTCTAAAGTTGTTGAACTTGATATTGAGTTCCTAAGGCTGTAGTGTTCCCAAGTGGAAAATGATGTGCTGTTCTTCCAGCTTGCGCAGAGCTTTGTTGGAACACTGCAGCAAGCCTGCGATGGCGAAGTTGGCCAGAGAACAAAATGGTGTGTGAAGTGGCAGGTAGTTGGAAGCTCAGGGTTTTTTTGTGCACAGAAGTTAGGTGTTCTGTGAAGGGGTCACCCAGTCTATGCTTCGTTTCCTCAATGTACAGTAGACCACATTGATTTGATTTATTATTGTCACATGTACGCAAGTGCAATGAAAAGCTTGTTTTATGAGCATATGCAGGCAGATCACAATACGCAAGGACATGCAGATCGTAGGGTGATTTAAAAAAACTTAGAGGCATACAGGTTACGTCGCTCAGGGTGCATGCCAGGCACGATCAACATTAGCAAGCTTAGCATTATTTGAATTTAGAGAGTCCAATCATCAGTATAATAATGGCCGGGAAGAAGCTGCTCCTGAACCTGTTGGTGCATGTGTATCTTCTGCCTGATGCAGAGATTGTCGCAGAGCATTAATGGGGTGCGATGGGTCCTTGAAAGGTTGGTAACCTTTCCACAGCGACAAGCATGTAGATGGAGGTTGGCTTCTGTGATGGTATGGGCTGTACACACAACCTTCTGTAGTTTCTTACGGTCCTGGGCAGAGCAGTTGTCATACCAGGCCATCATTTACCTGGACAGTATGCTTTCAGTGGTGCCTCAGTAGAAGCTGGTGAGGATCCTTATGGACATGCAAAATTTCCTGAGCTGCCTGAGGAAGAAGAGACGTGCTTCCTTGACTGTCACATCTACATGGGAAGTCCAGGACAGGTTGTCAGTTATTGTCACACCTAAGAACTTGACGCTGTCCACCCTCTCAACCTCCATTCCATTGATGTAGATAGGGGCGTGTTCTCCTCCTTCCTTTGTGGAGTCAGTGATTCATTCTTTAGTTTTGCTGATGTTGAGATAGAGGTTGTTTTCACTGCATCACTTCATCAAGCCCCCTATCTTTTTGTGAGGAGTGAATGCAATAGACTAGATGGAGTGAAGTGCAGGTTAAGTGCTGCTTCACCTGGAAAGTATGTTTGGGCCCTTGGATTCTGAGGAGGGAGGAAGTAAACGGGTAGGTATTACACCTTTAGCAGTTGCAAAGGAAGGTGCCATGAGACTGTGGGGATGTGTTGGGAGTGAAGGAGAAGTGGACCAGGTGTCCCAGATGGAATGGTCCTTGCAAAATGCTTACAGGAGAGGGTAGGGGATATATGTTTGGTGTCGGCTAATCATCCTCTGGATATGGATGCTGGTGGGATGGTAGGTAAGGACAAGGGGACCCTGACAGAGTTGTGGCAGGGAAGAGATGGGGTGAGGGCTGAAATGCGGGAGAAGGGTCAGACCCGGCTGGGGACTCTGCTGTCAGATACCTCCTCATATCTCCCCTGAACTATGACCCCACCATGGGACACCTCCCATGTCCTTACCCCAACCCCACGTACCAGGCCTTGTTATCTCATGGTCTGCTTTTACACACAACTCATGGTAGCCACTAATTGTCCCCATAAGTATTATTTATTCTCCTTTGTTGATTGTTATCCACTCCTTTGTCTGTCCCACTGTTATAGAGTCATAGATTCATCCAGCATGGAAACAGACCCTTCAGTCCAACCAGTTCATGCTGACCATAATCTAATATTAAACTATTCCAACCTGCTTGCGCTTGGCCCACATCCCTCCAAACATTTTTTCTTCATGTATTTATATAATTGTCCAGAGCTGTTGGTTGGTTTGCTGAGCCGGTTGATTTTTTTGCAAACGTTTTGCCTTCCTGCTAAGTGACATCTTCAGTGCTGTATAACCTCCAGATGAAGCTTCATCTGGAGGCTACACAGAACTGAAGATGTTTGCTAATGGGGAGAGGAAATGGTTGCAAATGAATCAAACAGTTTGGTGAACCAGCCAACAACTCCAACCGCAACCTGAGCTGCATATCTTCACAAAAACCTTAAAATATATAATTGTCTTTTAAATATTGAAACTGTACCTGCATCCACCACTTCTTCTGGAAGTTCATTCCACACATGAGCTGCTCTATATTTAAGAAAATTGCCTTTCATGGCTTTTTAAAATTTTCCTTCTCTCACCTTAAAAATATACTCCCTTGTCTTGAAATTTTCCACCTGAGGGAAAGACATGCCAATCACCCTATTTATATCCCTTATTATTTTATAAACCTCTAAGATCAGCTCTCAATCTCCTATGCTCCAGTGAAAAAAGTTCTAGCCTTATCAGCCTCTCCTTATAACTTAGACCTTCTTCTCTCTCTTTGGGCTCTATCATTTACTCCTTATCCCTCCCCCACACCCGATCTTCTGCAATAAAACCAACTGTTTCTTAGTTACCATCAGTTCTGAGGAAGGAATGTCACTGGACCTGAAACTTGAACTCTTATTTTTCTCCACAGATGCTGCCGGACCTACTGAGCTTTTCCAGCATTTTCTGATTTTGCTTTTTAGGGATGTACGTTTTCAATAAACTTTGTGCGAAGAAGAAACTTTGGCCAGTTTATTTGTGTTCTTCTAGAATGATGTCTCCTGTTTCTTTGTAGCAGGTATTAAAAAAAGTCAGCAGACATCAGAAATGTAGAAACTATATATACTGTCGCAGTTGCAAGACTTCTTGAGGAAGTTTTTGTATTAATAATTCAGATCTCTACTTTGATAACTAGATTGGTCATTATCTTGAACAAATTGTTGGCAGTGTTTGTTTTGTATTTCTGTGAATGTCTTTGGATGTTCCATGTTACTGACATGGCCAATACATAATATATTATCATTAACTGTGTTACCTTTTTGTACATATTCATTCTTTTTGCAGAAGTGTTGTGATAGCTCCGAAAAAACCTTTGTTTGCTGCTGGGAGTGAAATTGTTACTCCTGCTACCACAGATGCTGTTAGTGTGGTCTCTACTACTGACTCTGCCGAGGATACCGCCATCGAACCTACAGGTAAATCTCTGCTATTTTTTCCTGTGTGGTGTGCCAGAAGTACTTTAGTGACTCCCACTAAAATGCAACAATGCAATATTTTGAAATTTATAAACTGTTTCCAACAGCCACCTTTGTCATTTGGCACTTAGCCAATATTAACCTAAGCCATTTATATTTACTTTATTAGGTTGAAAGGTTTTGTCAGAATATCATAATAGGTTTTTTCAACAAGATGGCAAATTAGAAATTTCCTGTTTTTTGTAGGCTGCAGTGATTTATTTTTTTGAAAAGGATTAAATGCATTTGGATTTTGTGCAATGTCAATTTCTGAAACTATCTTACAATAGCTCAGTATAATCATTTAAAATTTGAGCTGCTGATATGCTATTATGATGCTATGTTTCATCTTGCTCTCCCAGTTGACCAATGTTGATTCTCTCATAATATGGGGGTGTATGTCCTTACAGCTTTTTTTGGTGCTGTTGAGAGTGCTTTTAGTTTTGCAAAATTATGGTCGATAATTGATGTCTCATAACATATGATTCTGGTCGTTGCCTATAAACTGCAATTACTTAAATAAATTTGATTACTTATACAGCTGACATTTTCTTTTGAATTGTTGTGAAACTGATTGTGTCCTAAATGAAATATTTTTAAAGTTGCAAACTATGGAGTACTCACTGCACGCATTATGATTGTCTTGCTGACCTTATTTTTCTTGTACCATGTATACTTTCTTTAAACCAGTTTACAGTCCCAGCATAAATAGCTGCATTTACATCAATTATATATATTTGATATTATTGGCAGGCACCATTTTATTAAAAAATTAGTTTGGAAATTAAGCAGAGCTGCAGTAAGCAAATGCAGTTTTGTTAAAGCTCAGCAAAATATTTTCCATGTTTTTATCATGTACCCTTGAAGCCACTACTAAATTAGTCACTGATGAATTTGTGTAAACAAAGGATGTTCTCAAGGAGGATATCAGATGGATGATCTATTTGGATTTTCTTTCAAGTATTCACCAATGTCTGTTAAATTGCCTTTCAAAAGGAGCCAGTTTATCAGTGAGGGATTAACATAGATAAATCAATTTGGTTGCACATGTTTGATTGGGCTACTGCATCTGGCCAGACTTACTTGATTTGCTGCAGTTAGTTTGGACATCTTTAACTCATTGTATGCACATTATAGTTTAAAATGGAACTTGGAGTTTTGTTTTTGGACTATATTGGGTATTTCTTCAACATATTAAAAAGTAAGTTTTTTAGTCACTATTTGTAAAGCATTTTGTTCAGAATGTTTGAACTTGAGAAACATGTGACAATTTCTTTCTTTGTTTTCCTCCCAAGTGTTGGTTACTTTCAAAAACTAGATCAGAATCGCTCAATGTATCAAACTCATGTATTGGCTAAAAAATGACTTAATAACATTCTTGTTAGATTTCAAAGCAACTTCGAATGCCTTCTTTGAGACTTTTGGTTGACATTTAAAGTTCTGTTTTGAAACTGATCAACTCAGATTTGTTTTTGTGGAGTTGGATCTACTGACACCTTTAAAATTGTGGTCTCCTTACCAAAGGTGACTTGTGCACCATTAGAATGTTTGGGTTAGAAACTTTATTCCATGAATAGCTGTTTAAGGTGGAAGACCACATTTGGTCAGGTGCAGTAATGTAGCCTGAAAACAGGTAGTACATGGATTTGTTTTCCAGTCTTTTGGGCTTGAGGTCATGGAAGTATGAGCAATATACCAGGCAACAGCGTTTCAGATGGTATTGGCATACAATACTGTTGGCTTATAGTGTCTCATGTACAGCCAATTTTGAACTGCTAGATCTATTCTTGATCTATTCATAATCTATCCTATTTGGCACAGTGATAGAAACACTACACAATTGAGGGTTTCCTCAGTATAATGATGGGATTTGGTATCCATAAGACTGTGGAGTGGTATAGGGATAATAATAATATCCCTATAACAACAATAATAATATATAATCAGTGTTTAACATTGACACTTTATTGAGTGGTTTTGTTTTAATGTTGTTATTAGATCCAGACATGTTCCCCAAACTGCTCTCCAGGACCAACCTAGATATGGCAGAGCAAACTGCCTCACTTTATGGTCATTTCCTGGAGACTTCCAAGCTTGGTAACCCCCACACACTTCCCTCTCCCAAGGCAGTGGCTGAAACAGCAGGCTGCCTGCAATAGGCTGCAGCCCACAGCTGGTGGAACAATACAAGAAAACTATCAAACTTAATCTGAATGAGAGAGCATCAACCTTGTCCTTGTAGCCCATTCACAGTTCCTTGCACTGTCTTTCCAGTTATGAACCAAGGTGTGCTGCAGGACACCTTGGCCCTGGTCAGCATCAGAGAGTGAGAGAGAAAATGGAGAAAGTGCATGAGGACACTGCAAGTCTTTATCAATACCATAATTATACAATTGAAACAATAGCTGAAAGGTCTAGACTTGTGATTGGAGAACATGAGTTCACATCCCTCCAAGGCAGTTTCAGAACTCAAATTCAGTTTACTGAAAAGATACTTGGGAATTAAAAAGCCAATGTCGGCAAAAATGATTGTTATCAAGTTGTGTTTTTTACTAATAATTCACAGATTTACTAAAGCTTGTAGGGAAAAATACTTGTCATATGCTCCCAATTTGGCCTCCTATGATCAGTATCATAGCCTGTGAAATTTTAAAAAATTAATCACTTTGAGATTGCCCACGAAGTCGCTCTGTTACTGCAAAGAATAAAAGTAAAAGCAAGCTTTTTTTGGAAAAAGTTAGGCTGTGACTTAGGCATCAAATAAGGATGCACCAAAAGCAAGCATAGGCAATCTGATTCTTTAAAATTAAAGTTGTGAAAGAAACAGTATGGCAAATAATCTACCTATTGACTAACATCCCTTACTAATCCATCACTATTGTTTATGATATTGGGAGGGACTTTCCTGTGGATTTTTCAAAACCTAATGGTTTCAGATAAAACTTCCTGCTAATAACTACCTTGTATCTTCCCTTAGCTTTGAATCACCTTGGAGGAAGCATTCAGGGGAGCAAGGGCACATCCCATGGACGGGGGTCGTCACTGGCTAGTTCATAACACCTCAGGAACTGAGTTCAAAAGGATGTTGCCAGACTGGGAAAGTAGAACATGGTGATGTAACCAACTTGAGGGACCAACCTTCTCAACCTCATTCCTGCCAATTTTCTTATTCTAGGGGCATCCATTCATGAAAACATTGATGTGAGGGGCTGTCATACTGTCCAAGTCGAGAACAAGTATCCTCCTCGCACTGAGGGGATGTTCCATTAGTGACAAGACTACTTTGTTATGGGATAGATTACACAGTTCAATAAGCTTATTATTCTGAGCTCAAATTGACTCAAATCAGCAGCCAGCAAAAATGTGTTCCTATCTTTACAAATTGCCCCACATGTGTATCATTTTGGCATTGTATATTCATCATCATTAAGCCAGGCCATCTATCTTAATTCAATAATGTATATGTCAGGCTTACTTAAAAATAAGGTTTCAATCTGGTGAAACAAGTCAATAAGAATTTGAATGCTAAAGACATCTGAACATTTCACAACCCAGGAACAGTTTAAAGCTGTGCAGTAGTGCCACATTTGATTACAAATGGTAAATTCAGCAATTTGAGAGGATGTAACTTTGAGAGTATATATTTGAGTGCAAACAATGAAATATTTCAAGCAACTTCAACCAAGTATTAATAATTATTCTTGATCTTGTGAGGTCATCATCTCTGATCCCAATCTTCAGGTGATTTGATTAACATTGAGGCATGGAGAAATGGTTCATTACTGATTATAACGAAGACCATGAATCATGACAACTTTGTGGAAATTGTGCTCAAGGCCTACCCTTTAGTGCTAGCTAAATTCTGGCCAAACCTTTCTAAGACAGGTGTCTACCTGGCATTGGAAAATTGCCCAGTTATGACCTATCCAAAAAAATCGCAACAAATTCAGGGAGGTGCTGATTTAGAGTTAACTTCGCTGGGCAAGTAATTCAGATCCCGAGGCTAATATTCTGCAGCCATGGGTTCAAATCCTATCATGGCATTGGTGAAATTTGACTTCAATAAATTATGGAATGAAAATCTAGACTAATGGTGACCAAGGTCACTGAAGATACTTAGATAGCAGCTTCCAAGCGCAGAGTGACTTCCACCTCAAAGGATAAGAGTAGTGGATATAATGGAAAACCGCCACCTGCATGTTCTCCTACAAACGATTCACCCTGACTTGGAAATGTGTTGTTGTTCCTTCATTATCGCTGAGTAAAAATCTCAGAATTCTCTTATATGAGCATTGTGAATCTGGCTACAGCGCACAGACTCAGTGGTTCAAGAAGGCAGCTCACCACCATCTTCTCAAGGGCAACTGGGACTGGCAATAAATACTGGCCAATCACTGATGCCCACGTCCCATAAGTGTGAATCAATAAAAGTAATTACCATTGATTGTCATTTGTCAAAACATATTAGTTCTCTAATGTCATTTTAAGGAGGGAAATTTTACCTCCTTACCTGATCTGGCCTACATGTGACTCTTTAGTAGTGTAGCTGACTCTTTGACTCTGGGCAACTAGGGATGAGCAGATAAATGCTGACCTCGGCACTAATGCCTTCATCCCATGAGCAAATATATTAAAAAAAAATCCACTATTGCCGTGTAAATTACTGCCTGATCTGCATACTTTCATCCTTGAAAAAAAGGGATGTAAGGAATCACTGCTGTCAAGTAATACTCTCCTTACCCATGCTAAGTTTGGGTCTGTCAATCTGGTTGGCTACAGATATCATTACAACTGAGTTCTAATTTGAGAGAGTGAGCTATGAGTGCTTCGAAATCTGGGCAACATATAATTGTGTAACATGATCAAAGCTTTTGTAAAATTATATTCCAGATGCCAGAGTTCAAATCCTGCCATTGCAGATGGTGAAATTTGAATTCAGTAAAAATCTGGAATGAAGAGTTGAATGATCGTGAATCCATTGCTGATTGTCAGAAAAACCCATCTGGTTCAATAATGTCTCCTTTAGACAATTACAGACCAGTTAGCTTAATCTCTGGTGTGGGGAGGATGCTTGAATCTTTTATCAAGGAAGAAATAGCGAGGCATCTAGATTGAAATTGTACCATTGGGCAGATGCATCATGGGTTCATGAAAGGCAAGGTCATGTTTAACAAATCTTTTGGAATTCTATGAAGACATTACAATCAAGGTGAACAATGGGAACCCAGTGGATGTGGTGTATCTAGATGTCTAAAAGGCCTTCGACAAGGTGCCGCACAAAAGGCTGTTGCATAAGATAAAGTTGTAAGGCATTTGGGGTAAGGCATTAGCATTGATAGAGGATTGGTTGACTAACAGGAAGCAAAGAGTGGGGATAAATGAGTGTTTTCTGGCAGGCAATCAGTAATTAGTGGTGTGCCTCAGGGATCAGTTTTGGGATCGCGATTATTCACAATTTATATAGATGACTTGGAGTTAAACATAGAACATTACAGCGCTGTACAGGCCCTTCGGCCCTCGATGTTGCGCCGACCTGTGGAACCAATCTGAAGCCCATCTATCCTACACTATTCCATTATCATCCATATGTTGATCCAATGACCATTTCAATGCCCTTAAAGTTGGTGAGTCTACTACTGTTTCAGGCAGTGTGATCCATGCCTCTACTACTTTCTGAGTAAACAAACTATCTCTGACATCTGTCCTATATCTATCACCCTTCAATTTAAAGCTATTTCCCCTCATGCTAGCTATCACCTTCCAAAAATAAATGTTCTCACTTGTCCACCCTATCTAACCCTCTGATTATCTTATACGTCTTAATTAAGTCACCTCGCACTAACAAAAACAGCCTCAAGTCCCTCAGCCTTTCCTCATAAGACCTTCCTTCCATATCAGGCAACATCCTTTGTGGGCGGCATGGTGGCACACTGGTTAGCACTGCTGCCTCGCAGCGCAAGAGACCCGGGTTCAGTTCCCGTCTCGGGCAACTGTCTGTATGGAGTTTGCACGTTCTCCCCGTGTCTGCGTGGGTTTCCTCCGGGTGCTCCGGTTTCCTCCCACAGTCCAAAGATGTGCAGGTCAGGTGAATTGGCCATGCTAAATTGCCTGTAGTGTTAGGTAAGGGGTAAATGTAGGGGTATGGGTGCGTTGCGCTTCGGTGGGGTGGTGTGGACTTGTTGGGCCGAAGGGCCTGTTTCCACACTGTAAGTAATCTAATCTAATCTAAATATCCTCTGAACCCTTTCCAAAGATTCCACATCCTTCCTACAAAGTGAGGACCAGAACAATATTCCAAGTGTGGCCGCACCAGAGTTTTGTACAGCTGCAACATGATCTCATGGCTCTGAAACACAATCCTTCTATCAATAAAAGCTAACACACCATATGCTTTCTTAATAACCCTATCAACCTTGGTCGCAACTTACAGGGATCTATGCACATGGACACGGAGATCTCTCTGCTCATCTACACTGCCAATAATCTTACTATTAGCCCAGTACTCTTCATTCTTGTTGCTCCTTCCAAAGTGAATCACCTCACATGTTTCCGCATTAAACTCCATTTGCCACCTCTCAGCCCAGCACTGCAGCTTATCTATGTCCCCCTGTAACCTGCAACATCCTTCAGCACTATCTACAACTTCACTGATCTTAGTGTCATCCACAAATTTACTAACCCATTTTTCTATGCCCTCATCCAGGTCGTTTATAAAAATGATAAACAGCAGTGGCCCCAAAACAGATCTTTGCGGTACACCGCTAGTAAATGAACTTCAGGATGAACATTTCCTGTCAATCACCACCCTCTGCCATCTTTCAGCTAGCCCATTTCTGATCCAAACCACTAAATCACCCTCAATATGATGATACAGTTAAATAAAGCTAATTGCGAGGGCATGAGAGAGGAACTGACGAAAATTGACTGGAAGCAGAGCCTAGTGGTGAAGACAGTAGAGCAACAATGGCAGGAATTTCTGGGTGTAATTGAGGAGACAGTACAGAGGTTCATCCCAAAGAAAAGAAAGATTATCCATGGGGATTAGACAGCCATGAATGACAAAGGAAGTCAGGAAATATATCGCAGAAAAAGAGAGAGCCTATAAAGTGGCTAAGAGCACTGGGAAATCAGAAGATTGGGAAGACTACAAAAACAAACAGAGGATAACAAAGAGAGAAATAAGGAAGGAGAGGATCAAATATGAAGGTAAGCTAGCCACTAATATTAGAAATGATAGTAAAGGCTTCTTTCAATATAACAAAAAAAGGCAAAAGTAGACATTGAGCCGTTCCAAATTGATGCAGGAAGGCTAGTGCTGGGAGATAAGGAAACAGCTGAAGAACTGAATAAATACTTTGCATCAGGCTTCACATTGGAAGACAGGAGTAATATCCCAACAATTAAAGAGAGTCGGGGGCAGAGTTGAGTATAGTAGCCATTACAAAAGAGAAACTGGTAGAAAAGCTAAAAGGTCTAAAAATTGATAAATCTCCGAGCCCCAATGGGCTGCATCCTAGAATTCTGAGGAAGGTGGCTGAGGAAATAGTGGAGGCATTGGGTGTGATCTTTCAAAAGTCACTGGAGTCATGGAAAGTCCCAGATAATTGGAAAATCGCTGTTGTAACCCCTTGTTCAAGAAAGGATCCAGACAAAAGATGGAAAGCCAATTAACCAAACCTAGATCGTTCATAAAATACTAGAATCCATCGTTAAGGATGAGATTTCTAAATTCTTGGAAGTGCAGGGTCAGATTACATCAAGTCAGTATGGATTTAGTAAGGAGAGGTTGTGCCTGACAAACCTGTTAGAATTCTTTGAAGAGATAACAAGTAGGTTAGACCAGGGAAACCCAATGGATGTGGTCTATCTAGACTTCCAAAAGGCCTCTGATTGGGCACCTCACAAGAGGCTGCTGACTAAGTTGAGAGCCCATGGTGTTTGAGGTGATCTACTGGCATGGTTTGAGGATTGGCCCTCTGACAGAAGGCAGAGAGTTGGGATAAAAGTTCTTTTTCGGAATGGCAGCCGTTGACAAGTGGTGTCCTGCAGGGTTCAGTGTTGGGGCCACAGCCGTTCACTTTATAATTAAATGATCTGGATGAAGTGACTGGGGGCATTCTGACAAAGTTTGCCGATGATACAAAGTTTGGCGGACAGGCAGGTAGTACTGAGGAGGTGGGACGGCTGTAGGAAGATTTAAGACAGTTTGGGAGAGTTGTCCAGGAAATGGTTGATGAAATTCAATGTGAGCAAATGCATAAAGCCAAAGTACAAAGGGATCTGGGAGTGCTAGTCCAGGATTCTCTAAAAGGTTAACTTTCAGGTTGAGTCTGTGATTACGAAAGCGAATGTAATGTTGTCATTTATCTTGAGGGTTGGAATATAAAAGTAGTGATGAGCTTCTGAGACTTTATAAAGCTCTAGTTAGGTCCCATTTAGAAAACTGTTTCCAATTTTGGGCCCCACTCCTCAGGAAGGACATACTGGAACTTGAGTGTGTCCGGCTGAGATTCACATGGATAATCCCTGGAATGGTAGGCCTAACATACGATGAAAGTGGACGATCCTGGGATTGTATTCATTAGAGTTTAGAAGGTTGAGGGGAGACCTATTAGAAACTTGCAAAATAATGCCGGGCTAAGAAAGGGTGGAGGCTGGGAAGTTGTTTCTGTTAGGTGGGGAGACTAGGACCAGTGGGCACAGCCTTAGAATTAGAGGGGGTCAATTTAGAACACAAATGAGGAGACATTCCTTCAGCTAGAGAGTGGTGGGCCTGTGGAATTCATTGCCACGGAGCACAGTGGAGGCTGGGATGTTAAATGCCTTCAAGGCAGAGATTGGTAAATTCTTGATCTTGCAAGGAATTAAGGGCTATGGGGAGAGCGTGTGTAAATGGAATTGAAACGCCTATCAGCCATGATTGAATGGCAGAGTGATCTCGATGGGCCAAATGGCCTTCCACTCCTATGTCTTATTGTCTAATACCACGCCTACGTATTTTGTGCAAAAGCCTACAATGGGAACCTTATCAAACACCTTACTGGAAGTCCACTTAACAGCCAATCAGCATCCTGTTTCTAACACATCATAGAGTATTATTCTCTTTGAAATTTGCTATTCCTGCATCTGTCCTGATGACTGCAAGGTGAAAAGCTTTCATGGCATTTCCTTTTTTCAACAATTCTCAAGGTTAGAATATTTAATGAGTAGTTTGTATTGGTATTTACTAAAAAGAGTCAAAACATTATTTGAAGCAGATATGGTAGAGGTAATGGATAGCTTGGAAACTGAAAGGGCAGGAGGTACTGAAAAGGGTAGCTATGCTCAAAGTTGGTATGTCATCTGGCCTGGATAGTTTAGAAACTAGTTTGTTCTAGGAAGTGGGATTGGAGGTCACGGGAGGGCTTGTCCCGGTCTTCCATAGATATGGAGGAGAAGCCCGAAAACCGAAGAGTGGTAAATGTGACACCCGTTTTCATGGATGTGTCTGCAGACATTATTGGTACAGATGAAATGTAATACAAGGAAGTGACAGAAGAAATCTGGAGAAATAATATTATTAATAGTGCAGAGACAGAGTTGCCTGGGAGTTTATCCAAATAGATTTTTGAAGGCAGCAGAATGTATTGAGAGAGAGTCAGCAAATTAGGGATTTTGGGTTTTATAAATAAGGTTATTGCTTGAAAGGCAGGGAAATTATGTTCAGTAGAAACATAGAAAATAGGAGCAGGAGTAGGCCATTCAGCCCTTTTAAACTGCTTTGCCACTCAAATAATCATGGCTGATCATCCTATTTAGTTTCCTCGTTCACAGACTCCTGGCCTCCTCGGGGAAGCCCAGCATGGACTCCCTGCTTTAGAAAGAATGTAATGCTGAACTTTTGCCTTTATTTCTTTGTTTTTCTAATTTATACCTGCGATTTTGTCCCTAGGTCTGTTTATATCTAAGCACGGGAAATGGCAACTTTGTACACTTTTCACTGTACTCTTGTATGTGTGTATTTGAGTACATATGACAATAAACCTAATTCTAATTCTACTTTCTCGTCAGACTAAGAACTACACCTATCTCCTCCTTGAAAAACATTCAATGTTTTGTCTTCAGCCGCTTTCTGTAGTGGAGAATTCTAACGGCTCACTGCTCTCCAAGTGAAATAATTTCTCATCTCACTCCAAAACAGCCTGCCCAAATCCTTAGACTGAGTGTCCTGGACTCTCCTACCATGGGAAACGTCCTTCCTGTGTTTACCCTTTCTAATTCTGCTGGAATTTAATACTTTTCTATGAGATCCCCCTTCATTCTTCTAAACTCCAGGGAATATAATTCTAACCAAACCAGTCTCTTCATAAATCCATCTTGCTTTCCCAGGAATCAGCCTGGTAAGTCTCCAGTGCACTCCCTTCATAGCCAGAACAACCGTCCTCAGAAAAGGAGAACAAACCTTCGCACAATACTCCAGGTATATCTCACCAATTGTACAATTGCAGCAAAACAATCTGTGCAACTACAGTCAAAGAGAAACAACTTCACTCAGAAGACTGAATTTTTCAGAATTCTCGATTCCACAGTATGTGGATGCTCCGTTGTTCAGTATATGCAATGCTGCAATAAACAGATGTTCAATCTAATATAAGGATATGGGAAGGGCGGCAGGAGAATGAAAATGAGGCAGAAGATGATATTAAATCAGAGAGCAGGCACATGGAGCCATGTGATTTATACCTGCTGTTGTTTCTTGTGCTCTGATGTTAACGATAGTTCCCAATGCTATTGGTCAATGCTTTAATTTGACATATAGAAAAAAAGACAGCTCCAACTTTTCTCCTGCTGCTTACCAATAATTGCAGTTAACAGTTACCTCTTCCTGATCTAGCTGTACTAGTAAATTCCCAGGTATCAACAGCTTTATTGTCATAGCAATAGGTTTATGGTAAATTATATAATCCATGGCAAAAAGTAGGAAGAGAACTAGCGATGAGGTCAAGTCACAAATGTCCAGCAGATTAACCTCCATTTCAGACACATGATTCCATCAGAACTGTTTACAACTTCATGGTGTTAACACAACATTAACTCACTGACCCACCCCACACACACGCCCTCACCCATGGTTTTGTCTTTACAAAGACTTGTTTTGTCTTTACAAGTTGGGGACCATTTGAGAAGGAAATGCTTCACTCAGAGATTGTAAATCTAAGGAATACCTTGCCAGTGAAGTAGTTAAGGCTACTTTTAACGATAGCCTTTATTATTCAAAAAAATCTATAAGGGATATGATGAGAGCACAAGTAAGTGGAGCTGAGTCCACGAAAAGATCAACCATGATCGTATTGAATGGCAGAGCAGGCTTGAAGGGCCAGATGGACTACTCCTGCTCCGAGTTCTTATCGTCTTATATTCTTAGGGAAGGAAACTTTCATACTTACCTGGTCTGACATCCATGTGACTCCAGACCCACAGCAATGTAGTTGATTCTTAACTGTCCTCTTGGCAAATATGGATGGGCAATAGATGCTGGCCTTGCCAGCAACGCCCTCATCCCATGAAGGAATTTTTTTTTAAAAATCAGTGTGGCGTAGGGTCTCCTACAGGAGTTGGATTGATACCTGCATGTTAGTCATTGACCATAATAAGGTGAGAATTTGGGCTTTTGATGGTGATTGATTGTTTTCATCTCCATTTGCAATTCCTCAGGTAATGAAGCATTTCAGGCATGTATATAGCAAGAATTGTTATCATTAAGGTGGTGATGTTTGTGAGTACATCAACATCTATATTATTCACGATCCAGACTTACTGAATTGAGTAAATTTGAATTTTATTTGTTTTTTAAAGGACTTTTCATCATGTAGTTCACTGATGAGATATTATTCCTGAAATGCTGTTCAGGCTGGATCACTTGGAGCCACCAGTGCCCCAAATGTTGAGATCTATTACTTTCTTCTTGAAACCCTATTATGAATATTAATCACAATCCAATGAAAATTTAGCAGTAAATATTACAACACTGAGATAACCTTTGTCCGATAAAAATTTATGACTAGCTGCAGATGTGGCTGTACTGACAGTAACAAAACTACATGCATTTCTCTTAGTAGAAAATTACAACATACAATGCAGGCACCTGTATATCAAATTTCAGTTTTACGGTTATTTTTATTAATTTATTTAGACATGGCATTACACACCTCTGTAGCCATTGCATCTTGAAGTGGGGCTTGAGTCCAGATGTTTTGACCCAAAGGATGGAACACTAGTGATGTGCAACGAAACCCTGCCTGGAGGTTTTCTTTTTTGAAAACAATACTTTGTTTCTTGCTGATAATGGTGACTTGCTCATTGAGAATTGCCAGACTAGTTCCTGTAGCATTCAGAACACAGTTCGGTGATATGTTGCTATTGCTTTGATACGTTTATTGGAGCTGCTTGTTATTGATTACACATACTTTATACTGGCCTTTTGACAGAACAGTTCCACACAATTATACTATTATTGTTGTTTCCATGCACTTCCATACTTTTTAAAATTAGAATCTTACCAGTCAGCACATAAAGCATTTGAAGTGCATACAAATATAATGTATGAATATGAAATTTGAGATCACATACCTAGAGAGTGTGTCTTATTGCAGAAGCAAATTGAGTCTGCAATTCAAAAATTAAAGCATGAAATGTTGGAAATTAGGTGGCATCTAAGGAGAGTGACATAACATTAATGTCTCTGGTTAATGATTCTTCAGAATAGATCATCGAATAATCCTTTTCAAGTTACCAACTAAAACTACAATTTAATTCTCACTTTTCAATTAGCAATATGTAACGCATAACACAACTTGAAGATGTATCATTTTTAAGGAATAATGCAACATTTGTATTTTTGTTTTCCTGCTTGGCCCTCTTTGTTTTGACAAATTTTGTTGCCTCATTTTGCTTTCCAAATTCAAGTTGAACTTGAAAATTGTGCTGCACCAATTCTAATGTAGGACCCACCTTGTTTTCAAGAAAAGCATTATCGCAAAAAACCTCGAAGACCCCATTTGTTTTCATAGACAAATGGAGAACATGCGTTTATAATACCAATTTTGCCAAATAAAAGTTTATTAAGATATATTTTGTCAGTAAATTTGTTGATTGAATTCTCTTAGGTGGTGGACCATCCAACTCAAAGCTGCCATCTGTTCAAACTGTGTCTCCAATGCCAGAGGACTCTGCAACGAATATGAGGTAATAAGTTTTTGTTTATTAACCTTTATCAAGATCTGTTATGTTACATTTTTGTTATGTTGCTTTTCGTTTACTTTTTCATTTGGCTGTTCTAAATGGAATTTGGTACTGCATGATCTTATGAAAAGAATTCCAATTTTATGTACTGAGTAAATTGTTACTATATAAAATTTGGTATTTATATATGTAATAAACATCTGATACAGTGTTTCTACTTTTAGTACAACTGGTGGAAATAGTGTAACAAGTGAATTGTGCTGATACTTCAAATAAACACAAAATACTGCAGATGCTCAAAATCTGAAATGAAAAATGAACTGCTGGAGAAATTCAGCAGGTCTGGCATGAGCCATAGAGTGAAGGAAAAGTTAATGTTTCGAGTCCAACATGACTGTTCTTCAAATGAACATAAGCCAAGAGCCTGCTGAGTTTCTCCAGTTCTTTATTATTAGTTTGTGCTAATATTTTGATCTTCAAATCATAACTTCAAAATAATTTAGTTTAATTTTGTATCTTCGAATTAATAAATCATCATTGTAAAGTTTAAATGTAACAATTTTTTATTACCGATTTAGTATTACAGCAAGGCTTGAACGTGCACTGGAGAAGACAGCCCCTCTTCTGAGAGAGATTTTTGTGGATTTTGCTCCTTTTCTTTCACGTACTCTACTGGGTAGTCATGGGCAAGAATTGCTCATTGAGGGTACAAGTAAGTTTACCAAGTATATTTTAAAGTATATTAATACTTGCAGGCTGCATTGAGTTATTTTTGAAGACAGTTATGAATTATGTAGCTGAGATCTCCTTTATTCTTTGCTCTTTCTCTCTCTGTTTCACACTCATTCATTCTCTTTCTGTGTCTCTCTCACCTTTGTTCACTGTCTTTTGTATTGTTCTCCCTCGCGTGTGCGCGCGCTCCCCCTTCCCTCTTGCCCCGCTTGCTGTCTCTATCACCCCATCTCTCCATTCACATTCTGAAATAGACATTTCTGATATGTAAGCCAAAGCTCTGTTTGTGAAAATGAGGGTCCATTTTTCCTTCTGTCCCATTATTATGTGAAACATTTAGTTCATAATTTTTTTGGTGACATTTGATCAGCACTGGAAAATTTAGCCAAGGTGTGTGTGTGTGTGTCTGTTGAGGGATGACATGTTTTGCTTACTATACAGGTCCAATGTCAACATCATCCCAAGTAAGACATAATTGACTAGTTATTGAGTTAAGCTTTTTCTCTCCTAACTTTGCAAGAAAAACAGTCACCTTTTCAACCATTATGGCCAAAATTCTGTGACCATTTGAAAACTGTGTTCTGATATCCATGTTGATGAACCAAGTTTATTTTCACATCCAGTCTGTGTATATAAAGAAACCTAACTGTTTCCTCCAGTTAATCTGGGTGGGACTCAAGCCCAGGTGTGCCAGTAACTGAAATGGTTGTGTATTAATCCATGAAACTGATAATTTCCCAGCAGACTTTCAATTTAAGCCATCCTTTTGCATTTTAAATAGTATGCTCAAAATCAAAAACCTATTGTATTTATAAGTTCAAATATATGGCTTAGTTGTAGTAATTCATTCTCACTTGATTTTAGTGTTTTTTAAGGATGCCTTAGAAGAAGTCCTTGCTAGTACAATGAATGTGAATTATAAACATTGCATCTTTTTTATCTTCTTGTATTATTGATTATGGTCAAAAATATGAAAAGGACTGTTTTGAAACCAAGGACTATGAAATAGTTGTTGGAAACAAATTACTAGAACGCGTGAGTTGTGTTTAATCTGTTGGTTTGCAACCTGTGGAGGTGAGGTAAGTCAGCACGCCACCAGATATGTGCAGAGTAAGATTCAGCTGGCAATAGGTAGCTGATTGGTTGGTAAAGAAATTTTGTTTGTCTTCATTGATTGAGGCAGCGTATCCAGATTTAGCTCAAACAGCTTACACTGAAGCTGAGACTGATGGCTTTCGAGAGTGTATCATATTTATTAAAACCTGAGCTCTAATAAGGAAGTGGAGCCATCCTCTCAGAGCTGTGGATGATGAATAGATGTTTGTTCATCAGATATTAGTACCACCTAGATAATGTGAGGAGATATTGTGTGTGATGCATAGAAATTCCTATGGCAGAACATGAAAGCATACAGAAAATGCAAACAGGACCTGTAAGAATCCACTGAATGCAAATATTGATAAACAGGTATTTTAAGTGGCCAAGATTTAACAATGATGTAGTGCAGTTCCATAAGATATGTCATATTCTGTAAGTTCTGTCAATTGTGTCAAGCAGTAGGAAAACCTCAACATGTAATCAAACTAGAACCTTTCACATCCATATCAGTTTTTGAGAGCATTCAGTGG
>NC_057710.1:153334342-153345167 GCF_004010195.1 Chiloscyllium plagiosum | reverse complement strand
GAGAAGTTGAGGGGGCTAAACCTAATAACCAGTTTGGCTACTCTTGATGTATCTCACCTTTTAAAATAGCAAATTATACCATTGATGTGGGGGTAGGTGAGGTCCTTTTGCAAGACTAAGGAGAGCCATTCATGTTATCACAATGGTGTGAAGCTAAAACCGGTGGGTTACAACCCATCCCAGCTTTATGCAAAATATTACAACATACGTATCGTAATTCATGCATTTCTACTGTTTTCCCACAGTTTACAGTATTTCGTCCAGGCTGGTGCTGCTTTTCTCATCGTGCAGCTCCTCTATTCCTGCCCAGTCTTTGCACAGCTGTGGTACCTGTTTGCTTTTACAATATGACTAAATATTTAATCCTTATCTAACTGAGACTGATTCAACCCTTGCAATGCACTATTGTTGATTGATGTCCTCCGCTGTTTCTGCCACCTACAATCAGACCCCACCACCAGACATATATTTCCCTCCCCACGCCTATCGGCATTCCGCATAGACCATTTCCTCTGGGACTCCCTAGTTAGGTCCACGCCTCCCACCAATCCACCTACCACTCCCAGCACCTTCCCTTGCCGCCACGAGATGCAAAACCTGCACCTGCACCTATCCCCTCACCTCCGTCCAAAACCCCAAAGGATCCTTCCACATCCGGCAGTGATTTTCCTGCACATCCAAACATCTGATCTACTTTGCTCTAAATGTGGTGGTCTCTACATTGGGGAGACAGGATGCCAACTCACAGAGCATTTCAGGGAGCATCTGGGATACACACACCAAGCAATACCACTGCCCAGTGGCTGACCACTTCAACTCTCCTTCTCACTCCACCAAGGGCATGCTAGTCCTGGGTCTCCTTTACCGCCAAATCCAAGGCACCTGACGCCTGGAGGAAGAACACCTCATCTTCCACATTGGGACCCTCCAACCACACCTCAACAATGTCGACTTCACTCGTTTCCTCATCTCCCCTCCCCCCACCTCATCCCAGATTCAACCCTCCAACTCAGCACCGTCCTCTTGAACTGTCCTACTTGTCCATCTTCCTACCCTCCCCTCCAACCTAGCACAATTAACTTCCATCTGCACCGACCTGTTGCTGTTCCCCCACCCTCCTATTTATCTCTCAGCTCCCCCCCCAGCACACATGAGCGCGCACACAGACTCCTGTTGAAGGGCTTATACGTGCTCCTCAGATGCTGCCTGACCTGCTATGCTTTTCCAGCCGTATAGGTGAAGTCTAGACAACTCAGTACCACCTGTGTGTTCTGAAGGCAGTTCTGCACGGAAACAGTCTTTTGACTCTTCAGTTGGCAGTAGTTGGGGGCTTAGAGCTTGCCATAGTAACACCAGTTGAATTTTAATACATACCCTGTTTTGGCAAGGGTTGAGTAAAGTTTGAGAAGATGACAAAAACCACAGGAGATTTTGCAGCATCAACATTCTACCTCTCTGCTGCCTTGCTCTGAAAAATTGTCCTCTCCAACTCTTTTGAAAGAGCAGGAAGAAACCACATTCATAGTTGCTGAAAGGAAGAATACTAAAGCTCACAAGAAAAAAGATACCAGGTCTAACCAGATAGTCTGTGAACTAAAGACTGATCATTGCTTTGCAAATAACATCAAGGCATAACGAAGGCGGGAAAGTGGAATTACCCTATCTAATTGTGATTTGTGGACTGGAGGTGCAGTGTCATGTTTTTCTGACTATCAATGATCTACCCACCCAGGCATCCCAACCCCAAAACTCTCAATTTTGTGTGTGCCTGTTTATGTGAGTTTGAAAAAGCATAATATTTATATTATTCGCAATCCTATTGTTTGACTGTTTGTGTTTAAGTTATCCAGTTATAAATTGGCATTTCATCTGGCCTACATTTTTGCCATCGGTTAAAAACAATTTATTACTATCAATAATTATTTTCTTTTTATTGAAATAAAATTTGTGTCCATGTTCTTTTATCCTGAATCAAATAGTTAGGTAGCATTGAGCAACATGGTGATTTATGATGACTTTGGGAATGCATTAATGCACTGCATAGTGCACAACTGAGTTAAGGAGAATTGGAACACTCCAGATTTCATCTCCAATCTGTGCACAGTGAAATGATCTCAAGTCTGTAGACGTACTGCGTTAGTCCCCAACTTCAGCGAAAGTGAGAATAAATTGAACAGAATGTTTGTTCCTGAATCGACAGTATCTGCATGGTTTGGGCTTGCCTAAGATATGCATTCACAATTTGTTAACGTTCATTGTTTAATTTCTCAAGAAAATAAGTTATTTGGAGCGGCTGCAGGAAGAAGTGACAGAGCCATGTAAACTCATATCCCAGGATGTCTTGAATCATATAGAAGGAGGTGAAAGAAAATGGAAAAATGCCTTGTGGTGTGATGGACAGTACTCCTTATTCAACTGGGCGACACGTGATGTCTCTTGATTAGTTAATAGTGAATTAATTCTCCAACTCTCAGGCCCTTTATCTTGGACCCAAAAAAAACCCAAAGTATTAATCTGTTTCCAGTTCTCCCTGTGAATCTTTCTTAAATTTTATTTCAATTGAATTTTTTTTGAGTAGCTGATGAAATACTACATCTTTTAAGAAAGTAAGCAGAATTCATTTTGATTTGACAACTACATTATTAAATAATTAGCTAATTTATTGGTGGATGGCAGACTTCCTTGTGATGCCTTGTTACATGTTAACCTTGCTTGATCATTGAACAAAAAGAAAGTGAATAGGAAGCAAAACACAGCTAAGACTTGTCATCTTAATATTCATAAAACCCCATTGTAATCCCATGAAACTCATAAAGGAGCTAGTGCCTTTTTTAAAACCACTTTTGATTCTGCTAGGTTTACAGAGGGAGGGGTCAAGGGTCAAAGTACTAATAAGAGTGTTTGGGATGTCTGCTGCCACAAAACAAAATGGAAACTTGATTGATAGCTGGAGGGCTGAAGGGAGAGAGTAACAGAGAAAGCAAAGGTCATAGAGCTATTTCCCCTCTTTGCATAGATAATAACCTGTATGGTATGGCTAGCAAAATGTAGATATTGTGGATCAATATGACATATGCTGTACACATTTGGAGTAGTAATAAGACACGCAAATGCACGTTATAGCAACGTTTTGTAACTGAACCTGAGCAATTGTAGATAAAGTGAACATCATTAGAGGCAATGCTTAAAACTAAATATTCCTTTGTACAGAACTCAATCCATCCATAACAGAAAAAGTAAGCAATGTTGGGAAACCTCTGGTAATTTGATTGGGCTTCTTTGGATGACTTTAAGAAAATGTAATTAATTATTTAATTTATTTGTTCTTTAATTTATTTTCTTAAAACATGGTACATTTGCTTTCATCAGGAAAGTAGTGTTAACTGAGTCACAGTTTGATTTGAAATACTTTTGCCAAAAAGGTTTCTCTGTTATTAATAAAAAAAAAATTAAACATGCACCTCCCCAATAAGAGCAATAGGTCTTTCTCATCCACTCTATCCAGTCTCCTCATGATTTTATACACATTAATTAAATTTCCCCTTTCCCTGTTCTGTCGCAAAGAAAATAATCCCGACCTGTCCAAATTTTCATCAAATTCTTAATTCCTGGAAATGTCCTTGTAAGTATCCTTTTGCATTTCTTCTGCAATCATATCACTCCTGTAAAGTGGCCAGGTCAGTGCTCAAAAGTCAGTCATGTGGTGGACAAATTCCCTTCCAAAATCCCTGGAAACCAACGAGAATAATCACTCCTGTATGTAACATGGACAGGATTGGTATGGGGCTGCTCCTCCAATTGCAGGCTGGTTCGCCCCTTCATTTTTATACACACACACACACACATATATATATGTGTATATATATATATATATATATACACATATATATATACACACACACATCTGTAATAACTGAACAAACACCTATGATGGGAGGAATAAACAGCAGGGTAAATTAGAAAATGAAAGCAAACTCTGATGGGGTGTCTCTTCAGGTGAATGTGTCCTGAGAGCTGGTGTTGCCAAGGCCAGGTTGGGATTTGCGGGTGTGATGAAGGTTCCAAAGGAAAAAGAACAGTTTTAAACGTGATAACAATGGAATAATCTGTGACATATCAGCTGGGAAACTTGAAATCACTTCAGTAATACATTTCTTTCAGCTTAATATAGAATCTGTAGCTTAATGCTACATTTGTTCAGGATCTACGTTATAGAGGAATTGTAGTTGATGCTATTGGAATTAATGTTTATTTGTAAAATTAAATCTGATATGGAGATCTGTGATGTAGTATGTTGCGAACTGTTCATAGTTGTCTTTTTAAACACCCTTGTGTTCAGTTGCAACAAATATTTCTTTTGTTTTAAACATGTAGTTATCACACTTCAATTAAATTAAGTAAGGCAGATCAACAATGAAGGGGAGCCAATTCAAGATATTAGATTAGATCAGATTACTTACAGTGTGGAAACAGGCCCTTCGGCCCAACAAGTCCACACTGACCCGCCGAAGCGCAACCCACCCATACCCCTACATTTACCCCTTACCTAACACAATGGGCAATTTAGCATGGCCAATTCACCTGACCTGCACATCTTTGGACTGTGGGAGGAAACCGGAGCACCCGGAGGAAACCCACGCAGACACGGGGAGAACGTGCAAACTCCACACAGTCAGTCGCCTGAGGCGGGAATTGAACCCGGGTCTCCAGCGCTGTGAGGCAGCAGTGCTAACCACTTTCATGAGTGAAAGTGTGTGGAGTTTATTACCCTGTAAAATAGAATGAAATACAGCAGCTATTTTTGTTTGGAGAGGTTTTTGGTTGTAAGAGTCAAGTCTGAGTGTTGAACTGTTGTCTTGTTTCCTCCATAATGGCAATGTCCTGGAGGCCTCTGATAATTGTTACTCTTGTTCTAAGTTCATTTTTATTGGTTAGTGTCTCAGTTTGTCATAGAAAGAGGAGAGAGAGGCAGAGATAGTATATCTATACTCATTGTTTATAAATCTGTTGTTTTCTCATCTCTGTGCTGCTCAGAAGCAGCTATTGATAAAGGTCTGTTTGTATATTTCTGAATATGTTTATTATTTTCCAAAGCTGAAAGTTCCCCAACTTTCATCTCAATATGTCCCTTCCAGAAAGGTGTGAATCAAGTGGGAGATAGTGACCTGAGTTTCAGTACCTAAACATACCAATGTTCATGAGTCTGGCTCAAGCTAGTCAGGTACTCTCAGCAGCTATTTTACATCAATATTTTTAGTCTATTAAAATCTCTGGTATAACATTAAATGAGAAAAACAAATAGAAGGGGCAGTAATTAACTGATTAGCATCTTCTCGCTTTGTGCAAGTCTGATAGAAACACATGAGTTTTGCTCTCACCAGTCTTTGAAGGATGTGTTTAGACTGATGGCTTTGTTTATTCATCAGTCTTTTTTAGAAAGCCATTTATGACTAACTTTGCCTGTTGTCTTGTAGTACTTAAGAAATTCCTTGTGTGATATAGATTTAGGTTTGATGTAGTTTGCTAGCCATTTCAGATATTGATTAAAAAAAAAACAGAAATTGCTGGAAAAGCTCAGCAGTTCTGGCAGCATTTGTGGAGAGAAATCAGAGTTAATGTTTCAGTCAAGTGACCCTTCAGAACTCAGGGTGTGGGCATCGCTGGCTGGGGCAGCATTTACTTTCTGTCTCTAATTGCTTTTGAGACAGTAGTGTTGACCTGCCCTCTTGTACTACTGCAGTCCCTGTGCTTTAGGTCAACCAACGTTGCCCTTAGGGAGGGATTTCCAGGAATTTGCCCCAGCAACAGTGAAGGTACAGCAATATATTTTCAAGTCAGGATGGTTAGTGATTTGGAGAGGAACTTGTAAGTGGTGGTGTTCCCATGTATCTGCTGCCCTTGGCCTTCTAGGTGGACGTGTCTATGGGTTAGGAAGGTCTTTCTAAAGACTTTGGAATTTCTACAGTGCATCCTGTGGTGGTGGAGGCAGTGAATGCTTGTGGAAATGGAGCGAATGAAACAGGCTGCTCTGTTCTCATCGGTATCAAGTTTCTTGAGTGTAGTTGGAGCTACATCTATCCAGGCAAGTGGGTAGTGTTCCATCACACTTCTGAATTGTGCCTTGTAGATGATGGGCAGATTTTAGGGAATCAGGGGGTGGGTTACTTGCTGCAAGGAGAGACAATAACCTTGAGGTATTATTGCTGGACTGAACCTAGGTCTCTGGATTAAATGTTCTGGGGACCTGGATTGGAATCCCACCACGGCAGATACTGGAATTTGAATTCAATAAAAATCTGCAGATAGTCTAACAATGGCCATGAATCCATTGTTGATTGTCGGAAAACCCATCTGATTCACTAATGTCCTTCAAGGGACGAAACTACTATCCTTACCTGCCTCAAGACCCACAGCAACACTGATAACCTGTGAATGAATAAAAGAAAGACATAGCCTCTGATCTGCTTCTGTGGCCACTATATTTATATGGTGAGTCCAGTCGAGTCTGTGGTCAATGGTAAGCCTCAAGATGTTGATAGTAAGGGATTCAGTGATGGTAACATCATTGAATGTCAAGTGATGGAAGTTAGATCCTTGCTTATTAGAGAAGGTAATTGCCTGGCATTTGTCTGAATGTTACTTTCCACTTGTCAGTCCAACCCTGGATATTGTTCAGATCATAGAACATTACAGCGCATTAAAGGCTTTTTGGTCCTCTGTTGCACCGCCCTGATAAACCATTCTGAAGCCATCTAGCCTACACTATTCCATTCTCATCCATATGTCTATCCAATGACCATTTAAATGCCCTTAAAGTTGGTGAATCTACAACTGTTGAAGGCAGTGCGTTCCACCCCCCTACTGCTCTGAGGAAAGAAACTACCTCTGACATCTGTCCGATGTCTATCATTCCTCAATTTGAAGCTATGTCCCCTTGTGCTAGCCATCACCATCCTCGGAAAAAGGCTCTCACTGTCCACCCGATCTAACCCTCTGATTATCTTTTATGTTTCAATTAAGCCATCTCGCAACCTCCTTCTCTCTGACGAAAACAGCCTCATGTCCCTCAGCCTTTCCTCATAAGACATTATCTCCATACCAGGCAACATGCTAGTAAATCTCTGCTGAACCCTTTCCAAAGCTTTCGCCTCCTTCCTATAATGTGGTGACCAGAACTGCAATCAACACTCCAAGTGCGGCGCACCAGAGTTTTGTACAGCTGCAGCATGATCTCATTGTTCTGAAACTCGATCCCTCTATCAGTAAAAGTGAACGCACCATCTGCCTTTTTAACAGCCCTACCAACCTGGGTTGCAACTTTGAGGGATCTATGTACATGGACACTGAGATCTCTCTGCTCATCAACACTACCAAGAATCTTACCATTCGCCCAGTACTCTGCATTCCTGTTACTCCTTCCAAAGTGAATCAACTCTCACTTTTCTGCATAAAATTCTTTCACCACCTCTCAGCCCAGCTCTGCAGCTTACGTATGTCCCTTTGTAACCTGCAAATTCCTTCGGCACTATCCACAAATTACCAACCTTAGTGTCGCAAATTTACCAACACATCCTTCTATATCTTCATTCAGGTCATTTATAAAAGTGACAAACAACAGTGGACCCAAAACTGATCCTTGTGGTACACCACTAGTAACTGAACTTGGGGATGAATATTTCCCATTAACCATCACCCACTGTCTTCTTTCAGCTAGTCAATTTTTTATCTAAACTGCTAAATCACCTTCAATCCCATGCCTCCATATTTTGTGCAGTAGCCTACCATGGAGAACCTTATCAAATGTCTTATTGAAATCCATATACACCATATCAATGGCTTTACCCTCATTCATTTGTTTGGTCACCTTCTCAAAGAACTCAATAAGGTTTGTGAGGCATGATCTACCCTTCACAAAACCATGCTGACTATCCCTATCCTTAATGACTATCATGTTACATTTGAACATCAGCTTCCTCAGTATCTGAGGAGTCATGAATAGTGCTGAAAATTTTATAATCATCTCTCAATCATAAGGTCAGAGGTGAGGATGCGTGCCGAAGATATTTGATGAAACAGTGGAAAATGGTTGGGCCTAAGGCACTATCCTGAAGAACTCCTGCAGAACTGTCCTGGAGCTGAGGTGGCTGACCTCCGACAATCACAACTGTCTTCGAATGTGCCAGATGTGACTCCAACCAGCAGGGAGTTAGTCTTTGATTCCCATTGATTCCAGTTTGGTCGGGCTCATTCATGCCACACCCAGTCAAGGGCTGTTACTCTCACTTAACCTCTGGTTCTTTTGTACATGTTTGAACCATGGCTGTAATTAGATCAGGAGCCCAAACTGGACACCAGTGAGCAGGTTATTGCTCATCAGATGCTGCTTGACAGCAGTGTTGATGACACTTTCCGTCACTTTACCAATGATCGAGAAGAGACTGAGGGGCTGGTAATTGGCCAGGTTGGAATTCTCCTGATCTTTGTATACAGGATATAACTGGGTAATTTTTTACAAAGTCGGGTAGATGCCCATGTTGTAGCTGCATTGGAACATCTTGGCTGGGGAAGCAACAAGGTCTGGAGTACAGCCCTTAGTACAATTGCCTGAGTGTGGTTACAGTCCATAGCCTTTGCAGGATCCGGTCGTCTCCAACCATTTCTCAAAACCATGTGAAGTGAATCAAATTAGCTGAGGACTGGTGTCTGTACCCACTGGTGGAGGCCAAGATAAGTCATCCGCCTTGACACTTATGGCTGAAAATTGTTGTGAATGCTTTAGCCTTATCTATTGCACCAATGTGTTGTGCTTTTCCATCGTTGAGGATGGGGATATTTGTGGGGGCTCTTCCCCCAGTGATTTGTTTAATTGTTCACCATCATTCATGACTGGATATGTCAGGGCACTAAAGCTTAGATCTGAACCTGTGGTTGTGAGATTGCTCAGCTTGATTTATCACTTGCTGCTTATGCTGTTTGGCATACAAGTGCTCCTGTTTAGTAGCTTCACTGGGTTGACACCTCATTTCTAGGTATGTCTAGTGCTGCTCCTGTCATTTTACTGTCTTTGAATTAATTACATCTATGGATTGAATGACGTGTGTATGGCTGTTTGACCGGGTCTTTTGTGCCTGTTGAAGACCACAGCATTTTTCTTCATATAAGCCACATTTGACTATTGAGGAAAATGTATTATTTTGTAACTGGGAATTTCTATTTATTGTATTGTTGCCATGCAGACTCATTAAAGAACATTTACTCTTTTGAAGTGTGGAAATAATACTAATAAGAAGGGAAATATACCAGGTTAGCTTATTGGGTGTCCCCAGTGACTCTGCAACTTTCATGTTCATTTATTGGAATGGCACAGGAGTAATGTAAAGCTTTATCATTGGAATGGTAATGGTAACAATATTAAAAATATTGCCTTCCTGCATCAGTACTGTTAACTGATATATAAAAGTTTACAATGTACATTTGAATGTCAATTTCTGTTTTCAAGCCAAACAAAATAATTCAAATTTAAATGGTTTGGCTTAATCATTTGGTGACTTGTCTATTCAGTATCTTCATTTTTTAAATGGATATAAATTTGTATTGTGTACTAATATAGTCAGTTTTGCTATAATGCGTGTTTCTTCAGCGTGAATCGGCTTCAACAGATTGAAGAATTTAGATAAATATTTTGTAGAACGCGAACTTTCCTTACCTATAACATGATTCCGGCTCCAGTAGTTTAAATGGCATGGCTATTGCGCGATTTTCTTATGTGATACTGCACAAGAACGGAACTATCTCATTATATGAGAACTGACTGTACTTAAATCAATGAATAATTCCAGCTCAAAGAAGAAATCAACTAATTAAACACTTAACATTGGCAAGTTATTTGAAATTCTAGTTTACATTTGAGTCACTTTCTGTCACTCTTGAGCTCTTCTAAAATAGTGAATGTATGGATCTCTTCACAATGCCTTTAAAGTGTACTAATAACGATTGCAGGTAATTGAGGCTGAATTTTTAGATATTACTACTTGTTTTCTTTATTGAAGATGTTTTTCTCAGATTTGGATTTGCAAATCAACGCAATTTATTGCAATTTTATTCATTCACAGTTGCAATCTATGTAGCACATTTTATGATTTCAAGGGATTAGTGAGCTTTGAGAAGATTTGTAGCTCAGGTTGAGGTTTTGGATGTAGGTTTGCTTGCTGAACTGGAAGGTTCATTTCCAGACATTTTGTTACCCTACTAGGTAGCATCTTCAGTGGGCCTCAGGCGAAGCAATGCTGAAAATTCTTGCTTTCTAATTATATGTTTGGGTTTCTTTGGGTTGGTGATATCATTTCCTATGGTGAAGTCACGTCATAGAACATAGAAGAATACAGCACAGAACAGGCCCTTCGGCCCACGATGTTGTGCCGAACATTTGTCCTAGCTTAAGCACCCATCCATGTACCTATCCAATTGCCGCTTAAAGGTCACCAAAGATTCTGACTCTACCACTCCCACAGGCAGCGCATTCCATGCCCCCACCACTCTCTGGGTAAAGAACCCACCCCTGACATCTCCCCTATACCCTCCACCCTTCACCTTAAATTTATGTCCCCTTGTAACACTCTGTTGCACCCAGGGAAAAAGTTTCTGACTGTCTACTCTATCTATTCCTCTGATCATCTTATAAACCTCTATCAAATCACCCCTCATCCTTCGCCGTTCCAATGAGAAAAGGCCTAGCACTCAACCTGTCCTCGTACGACCTATTCTCCATTCCAGGCAACATCCTGGTAAATCTTCTCTGCACCCTCTCCAAAGCTTCCACACCTTT